>NW_011888817.1:2148161-2173909 GCF_000151845.1 Pteropus vampyrus | reverse complement strand
ATCTAGTCAAAATGTAATTTTGTGTAATTAAATTTAAATTGCAGCGGTATCTGAGATAAATTCTCAGTTTCGTTTTTAGTTTCAAGACGACTAAAGAGATATAACTGCCCTCCCAGAGCAGGAGCTGCTGTGACAGGTGAGGGGCTCGAGCTGTTCAGGCATTTGGGTAGAGGACAGTCTGATCTGGAGGTCCTGTTGCTTTCCTGAAGGGAGCTGTAAGGACACCCCTGAGGAGAATCAAGTCTGGGGCCAAAAGGAAGGGCTTGTTTCAGCCTCCCCATTGTTCTCCTGATCCTCGTAGGGGAAGGCAAGTTGGTAATAGGGTGAAAACTATAGGTTCAGGTCACTTAGGTGGCATAGAAAGGCCAAATCTCAGCAGAACTAAAGCAGCATCTGTCCATCTCATCCCTCCATCCCGTCTTCCCACATATACAATCACCTGCCCACCCATCAGATTCATCCAGCCGCCCGCCCACCCTTCCATCCATCCAAACCCATCATCCACCCACACTACCCCAGCCCACTCATCCTTCCATCCCCTCACTCATTCGGCTCTCCCCTCAACCACTCACCTATTCATCCACTCACTTGATCACTTATCTATTTACCCACCTACCTACTCATCCATTAATCTCTCCATCTCTCTCCCCATCCATCCATCCATCCATCCATTCATCCATCCATCCATCCATCCATCCATCCATCCATCCATCCATCCATCCATCCATCTATCCATCTATCCATCTATCCATCTATCCATTTGTCTACCTGTCCATTCGCCCATCTAACCACTTATCCATACATCCATTCAATCAACCACCTGTCCACCTGTCCAGTGAATAAATTTTTTAAAAGATGAAAATAGAAGTAGCAGTGAGAACCCTGGGGTCGGAAAGAACAGAAATTTGAGGATATGAAGGAAGAACCATGTGGCTAAAGGTAGTGAATAAAAAGATAAAGGAGAAAGAGATGCGTGAGGAACTAGGCAGGGCCAGACCATTCTGGTCCCTATGGGCCACAACAAGGTGTGAGTCTGCGGCCTGAGGCTGAGCTGGTAGTAGGGTGAAGGTGAAGATGAAGGCGGAGGCCAACAGCAACCCCGGGCCTGTTGGAGTCCCTCTGTCATAGCCCTGGTGCCGTCACCACCACCGACCAGCAGCCTTGGCACAGAAGCTGGCACTGGAAGAAGATAATTGACTTCGGAAGCAGCAGACCTGGGTCTGGCTTGGGCTCTGCTCCTCACTGTCTGTGTGACCTTCTGTGGCCTCAGTTTCCTCGTCGGCAAAACGGACATAATCTTTCTATCTCCTGGACTGTCAAGAGAAGCAAATACAATAACAGTTGTGAGGAGCTGTCTGTGCACAGGTGAGGTGACTGGAGGCTGAAGCAATCCAGGTCGGCCTGAAGCAGCTGGAGCCGGGAGCGGGCAGAGAGTGTTGACGGCTTGCCCAAATTGGCACAGCAGGGGTGGGCGGGATGGGCCGGGCTCCCGGGCTGCTGGACGGGGTGGTAGTGTGTGTGGCGGGGAGCTCCAGCTGTGGGATTGGAGGCTTATGACAGCAAGAGGTAAGCAGGCGATTATGTTCAGAGGTGATATGCGCAATGGGGAATTTCATAACAGTATGTTTAAAAACAGGTTTCCATCTGCCACCACCCCGGCGCGCTCTTCGATTGCACCCACCGTTGGGGGTGTGACGGCGGCGGGGAGGGGGCCAGAGGAGGAGCACAAGCTTTGGATCAGACACAGCTGCCTCTGGCCATGGGACTTTGAACACATGTTGAGATGGTTGGGTGGTTGAGAATAAACGAGAGAACATCTCCTTCTCTCCCCCTCTGTCCTCGCTTTGTTCCAGAAAAGTATTTCGGCCTGATGTAAAGTACCTGGCGCGGGGCGAGGTTTCATTCATCCAAAACCATAACTGGGAGCAGCCCCTCAGTAGCTGGCCCTGTGCCTTCCACCCCGCTGGCCCGGCCAGAGACCCTGTTCCACCTCTCCCCTGGGACCTGGTGGGCTCTGGGGAAAGGGAAGTAGGAGCTGCAGCTCCAGGAGAGAAGGCCGGGGGCATGTGGGTCCTGGCAGCTGCCCCAGGATAATCTCTGAGATACTAGCTAGGCCGGGAGGTGTGTGCTGGGTTAGGGAGCATCCCGGAATCTATAATGACTGTTTCTTTCCATACACTCATTCATTTACCAAACTTCTGCTGAGCATAGGTTCTGGCTTCTCTATGTGTGTGTGCGGGGGGGGGGGGGGGGGGCTCAGCGGGGGGCCCTTGGGCCTCCAACTGGCCTGGACACATAGTTCCCTGGGCCCAGAGCTAGGGAGAGAGAGGTGGGGTGGGGGTGGGAGATGTTGTCCCAGAGAGACAGAAAGACAGAGCCAAGAAGGCCCCCAAGCTTAGTCACCACTTCAACTTTTCACATTTGAACCTAAGACAGCAGATGTCAAACTCAAGCCCCTGCCCAGACTCCCACACCCTCCCTCCCTGCTCTGGGCCTCTTTCCCTCCTCCTGCCCACCCCCCACCTCCTCCTGGAGTTTATGGATGGCTCCCAACCTCGCCCTGACACTGTGGGATCCTCACTTCCTGTGTTTATCTTGGAGAGGGATGGGGCTCTCTTTTCTCACCCACCAGGTCGGCTGATGGGCTGCCCCAAGTAGGTTACAATGCGTGTGCTCGCGGGCACACCACGTGTGTATGTGCGTGTGCGTGTGTGTGTTTGTGCACATGGGCACGAGGGCATTGGTGTACTGGGGAGTGTGTATGGTGGCTGGGAAGTCTGGTTGTCTTTCTGGGGTCTGCGTGTCTACTGAGCAGGTTTGCAGGTGTATGCAGGCTCCATGCTTTTGTCTCTGGGTTGCCTCGGTGTGTGCGTTGGGTGGAGACAAGCATGCAGGAACTGGGAACTGCCGGGTGCATCCTCAGGCACCAACTCCTTCTGGCCTCAGCACGTTCCATATCGCTCCCATTTTGCCAGGAGGGAACAGGCTCCGCGAGGCGATGTGTCTGGCACAGGGTTAGAGAGTGACTGAGTGGGTGGAGGTGGCCCTAGAACCCCAGGCAGTCCCTCTTTTCTCTCCTTAGTAGCTGTGGGTTTTCCCCCACCAATTAGAAATGTAAAAGGTATAACAAAGAAAAATAAAACAAGCTATAATTTCACCAGAGAGGACCGTTGTTAACATGTTGGTATATATATACCTCGTCTAATTAAAAAATGGAATTGTATTATGCATACTGCTTCCCTCCCTTCTTCCTTTCCCTTTTTCTTTTTTATTCTTTGATAGAAAAATACAACATATACGAAAGTAGAGAGAATAGCATAAAGTGCCCCCAAAACACACACAGGGGCTGGGCACGGGGTTTGGGTGGTACATCTGAGTGAACAGCTTGTCCCGAACTTGCTCTCCATGCCTCTGATTATTTTCTCTGGACGCATCCCTCAGAGAATTATCTAGACCAAGGGAGCAGAAGGACATGGAAGGGCCTGCTTCTAGTGCTCATCTGCACCCTCCCAAAGTCCAGTCACCAGTGTCCGTCCACCTCCCTTCCACCTGCAACGCAGGAGAGGGGCCGATTCCCTCCCGTGGAAACGGTCCTGCTCTGCAGACCAGGTGGGTTGGTGGGGTCTCTGAGGGGCGCGGCCTGTGCAGAGAGCCCGGATCTCCCCCATCTTCCCTTGAAGCATCCCTTTCCCCACAGTTGCTCACACTGACCCCACATCCAACAGTGGCTTCCCTCGCTCTGGAACCCCTCAATTCCCACTCCAGAATGAATGGATGGACGTCGTCACTCTATGGTGCTACTGCCTGATGATCAGTTTGATTCCCCCACACAGGGCTCACACGTGAGGCACCCAAGGGTGGTGGGGGCTCGGGCAGCAGGAGGAGGCACTGCGTACACAGATAACTGCGTTGGGGGTTGTAGCCAAAGCACAACATTAATCTCCCTCAGCCTCAGTCTTCTTGTCTGTGAAATGGGGATAATACTTGCACCTGCCTCACTGGGTTTCTGTGAGGACTGAATAAGGTCATACATGGAAAGTACACGGGATGAGAGCTAAATACTGGGAGCCGATGCTGAACCCCAAGCGGTGAGTTGGTGGCAGATCTGGCCCCCTCTGCCGAGAGGAATAACATAAAGGGCACACCCTCATGGAGCTTACAGATAAATCATGAAAACAAACGGTTATAAATTGTGCCAGGCACCATTCGGAAAACACTGCCGTGCTGGAGCACAGGTTGGGACACTTGCTGGAGGCCTCCTGGAGGAGGTGACATTTAATCGGGGACCCAAAAGATGAAAGGTCTTGTGAAGGGTGGGAAAGGTCTTAAGAAGAGTGTTCCAGATAGCGAGTGCAGTGTGTGCAAAGGCCCTGAGTTAGGGGACAAGCTTGCTGAATTTCAAGGAACAGAAAGAAGGCCAGAGTGGCTGAAGCAGAATAAGCGAGCACAGTGACATACAGTGCCGAGGACAACACCTGAGAGTCATTCATCCTCATCCTGTTGATGTTAGGCTCTGCCAAACCCCTGGACAGGGCTCGGGTACCCATTCTCTTTTGCCTTCCTCATCACCTCGTCCAAGGCTTAGCACCCAGGGCCTCTCGAAACCCCAGACCCCTGAGTGGGCAGGCACCTCCTCTGGTACTCTTGAGACTTTGCAGCCCTGACTCGGCCTTGACCAGAATGTGCCGTGGGCCCAGGGCCAGGCTGCGTCTGCGGGAGGCCGGGTCCTCTCCTGCTTTCATCTGCGGGTGAGATCTCTTTCATCGGATCTGTTGTTTTTAGACCGCGCGCTGGGCTGTGGACAGTGAATGAAAGTTCAGGAACGCACCACTATAAATCTGTGCAGAATAAAGAAAGGGTCCAAGCGCCGGGGTGTCTGACACCCCACAGGCCCTCCCTTCCCCTGTCCCACCGAGCACTCCTTGGGGCCTGCTGTCAGGGAACAAGAGAAGAAAAGTGAGGGACTCGGGTGGGTGGCAGACAGATTGGAGCTGGAAGAGAACTGGACATGTCAAACCCAGCACCAGAGGGTGGGGACTTGCTCAGCATCACACAGAACATTGGGCCAGAGCCGGACGAGAACCCAAAGCGCTTCTGTGGAGGACCTGAGCACCTACTGGGTGCTGGACATTGTCAGGAAGATGAACAACTGCTGTGAGAAGTGCCCAGGTATGGTATGGCACACCAGGCCAGAGTCGGGGGCTCTGGACCAGCTGGGTGACCAGGGGCAAGTCCATACCTCTCTGAACCTCTGTTTTTCTCTCTGTAAAATGTTTCTATAATGTTGAAATCATATGAAACCATGAATGCCAAGCGATCCTATGAGCTAAACTACTGTATCTATCCAAGGCTTTATATTTTTGTTTTATAATTATTTGTTATTTTTAAACCAGTCCTTGTATATACATTCTCCTACTGTCTAGCTTGGATTAAAGGTGGGGGGTGGGAATCAGACTAAATCACATGAGATACTTAGCAAAAGGCTCAGTGTTAATCCAGCATCTGGCATCAACTTGCATGCCTCCACTGACAGGCAGCTTACTACCAAATGAGGCTGCCACATTCCATGGCGGAACAGCTCTGATTGGTTATACAGTGCCTCTTACATTGAGCTGAAGTCTGCTCCTTGTGCTGATGCCATTGGACCTGGAATAATCCCAGTTACTCACCCATTTCTCTGGCGATCCTTCCAGAATCCTATGACCCTGAGTATGCTTTCCTGCCAGCTCCAAGAGGCCAGGCTGACTCTGGTTTCTGGAGCCTTTCTCTTCTCTTTTCTGAGTTTTCTACAATGAATCTGTGCTGCTTTTTCTATTTTAGAATTCATTTAAATTATATTATTTGTGATAAACAATACAGACTGTAAGAAGAGGAAATGAAAGTCTCCCCATCTCTCTCTCTCTTAAACCCTGCTCTACTCAAAGCCCAGAGGGACATTGTTCCCAACTTTTCTGTATCTTTGGTTGTGAATATACATAAACACAGAATAGCGTAAAGAACACAGAATAGCATAAAAAAAAAAAATGCAGAGCAGGCTGCACAGCGAAGGAGTTAACCTTGCCTGCAGCTTGACTTTGAATCCCATTTCTTAACCTCGGTTTGCTCATCTGCAAAATGGGGCAATTGTGGTAACTACTGCACTGGATCATTGTGAGAACCGAGCGAGTTAATGCGCACAGTATTTAGACCTGTGCCGAGCATGCGGAGTTGTCACAGGTGTTTTGTTTTTTAAATGAAAAACACATGGGATCATGTTTCTTTCTGCAGCTTTTGCTTTTTCATCATGGACAGCTGTCCACAAGGGCACAGATAGATCGAACTCATCTTGTTAACAGCTGCACAGTGGCATGTCGTGGGACTGCACACACGATTTACTCACCTCGAATACCAGGAGATGTGACTTCTTAAGAAAAGCCCTCGAGTGAGGTCCTTCAGCAGTCTGTTGCCACTGTTGGCATTGTTTTCCCCAAGAAAACCCTTTGATTCTCTCCTTGGTGGCCCACCATGGCCCTGAGCAGGCTAGGCCAGTCCTGGTGAATGAGAGCCAGGTTCTGACCAAGAAGACAGCTGTGCCCCACTGGAGGCAACAGTTGGGAGAGGGTGGGGTACAGCTGAGAAGTGATTTGGCAATGCTATGGTGTGGCTAGGGCCTCTCAGAGAGAAACATCCTCTGAGCAGGGCTAGTCATGGAAGGCTTCCTGGAGGAAGCAGGATCTAAGTGGGGTTTTGAGGAGTAAGAGGGAGTTGGACAGATAGAGATGGGGTTGGGAGGTGGACTGATGGCAGAGATGTGCCTGCTTGGGACAGTGAGGAATTCAGGGTGACTAGGACTAAAGGCTACACAAGGGAAGAGGAAGACCTTGAATACCAGGCCGCCTGTGGGCCTACCCTGCCAGCAGTGGGGAACCACTGAGGGTTCTAGAGAAGGGGAGGCTCCACTCTGTGTGACCCTGAAAAAGGTTCTAGGCCTCAGCTGCCTGTGGGTTCTAGAATAAACTTGGGAGAGGTTGGGGGCTACCTAGAAGCTGGAATTTGGAATCGGGCCCTGCTTCCTTCCAATTGAGAGGACCCAGAAGAGTGGGGGCAACCCCAGAGGTCGGTCCCTGCCTTCAGATCCCTGCTTCACAGAATTCAAACCAGTTCCTTTCCTTTTAACCTGCCGACTTTCCCTGGAAATCTGATTTTGCAAACATGTTTTCTTAGCCGAGGGGAAGTGAGTGCTATGCAAACAATGAAGATAGCTGTGTGTGATAAGGGCCTCCAGGCTGTTCTGGCACTTGGGCCTGAGTGAAAAAGAGGGGCTGGGGTCAGGGTGGCCCTGGCTGCACCGGCTGTCCTAGGCTGGACGAAGACGCTAGGCCTCAATGTCTGAGCTGGATGGGGCCTTGGGGAGACAGATGGGGAAACGGAGGCCCAGCAGGGAAGGAACCAGCCCTGGGGGGGACAGAGAGGGCCTAACTCTTTGGCATGCTGTCTCCCCACTGTGGCTGGACAGCTGGGCTTGATACCCTGTCTGTCTGTAGCAGGCTGTGCTGGTCGAGCCCACCCTTGGATTTGAGGTCTGGCCGATGGTGGCTCTGGTGGGTCCTCTCCAGGTAAGGTAGGGATTCAAGGAGGGGGAGGAATCGGGTGCTGGGGGGTCCAGGAATGGCAAAGACGAGGACAATGGGGTGAAGGTGTGCCTGCTGCCCCAGCACTGGTTTTGAGCTTTGGTGGAGAAAATGATGGGGAAAGAAGTTCCCAAGCCATTGTCATGAAGACCACGAAAGACCCAGGGCCCAGGTAGGGCCAGGTGACAAGTCCCAAACTGAAGCTGGCCTAAGCCCACTCTGTGTCCACCTCTCTGTGAGCCCCATGGCAACTGTGGCACCTGGAAGCTCAGGGTGGCCAAAGGTCGGTACACCTGGTGAGGCTTTTATTGTGGGGATGCCTGTGGCCAAGGCGGTCATAAGACCCCTTACGAAGACGCTAAGAATATGAGCAGACTTGTTCTTGAACGTGAGTAGGGCACCTCCTTGGGATGTGCTGAGAGTAAGTGGCCAGCCAGTTGAGGGTGGGAGGGGATTTTGGGTGGGGAGATAAGGCCTAAGAAACTTCTTCATCTGGGTGTTAATGTCAGTGTGACCTCATGGATACCTGGAGGCTGGTGAGGCCTGAGGAGAGTTGGGTTCTAGTGAATTATCACCATCCTTCACTCTACAGCAGGCCCAGGTGCTTGGGGTCTGCTGGGTGGACCCTCAGTTCAGAACGAACAAGTCTCTTTTGCCGTCTGGGGTGCCTGGCACTGTGTCGGGAGCTCTCACAATCTGGTGGAGTTGGTGTTTCTTCCATTTTTCCAGAGAAGAAAACCGAAGCTCCTAAATCACCTGGAAAATGCCCTCACGAGTGATGCTCCTTCCCTCCCAGCAGCTTGTGTTTTTCTAGAAGCTATGAAGGATGAAATTTCTGGCCCTACAACTAAAGGTAGGGGACATTGCTGTGCTGTGTGCACTGCTAGGGGTGCCCATAGCTTCAGCAGGGCACCAAAGAAGAGTACCAGCTTCCTCAGCAACCCCATCCCTCCATCAGAACCAAGGATATGGGATGCTTTCATTCCATCTTCCTGAGAGCCACTCCACTCAGAACCTCTGGCCCACCGGGAGGCACAATCACATCCCTTCCACTGTCCGTTGGACAATAAGATGCCAAGGTTCGTTCAACCAACATCTCACACACAAGACCAGCAAAGGCTCACGTCTTGGCCTGACTTAACTCTGGACAATGCCAGGCAGAGGGGCAGGCAGAGGGGTAGAGGGGCAGAGGATCCCAAAGCCCCCACCTTCCCTCCCATCATCCTTTCCTGGAGCCGGCCCCCTTTGTGCAAAGTCTCTGAGCCTCAGTTTTCCCACCTGTAAAATGGGGATCATAGAAACAACACTTCGTGGGCCTGTTGTCTCTCTCCAATGCCTAACACTGGCACTGAGCAAGCTTAGCGAACAGGAGTGAACTGCTGGTCTACGACCATGCCCCCCTGAACACGCCCAATCTCATCTGATCTCGGAAGCTAAGCAGGATCGGGCCTGGTTAGTACTTGGATGGGAGACCAGCTAGGAAGACCAGGTGCTGTAAAAAAAAAATAATAATAATAAACTGCTTCCTCTCATGCAGGACTAGGCTCCCTGTCAGCACACCATCCAAGCCAGGGACACCAGCAGCCATGAGAGGCCATGCTGGGTCCATATCCTGGCACCTCTACCTACCAACTTACTTCCCAGTGACTTTAGACAAGTCCTCGTGCCTCTCTGTGCCTCTGCTTCCTCCTGTCTAGAATGGAGACAATAGTGGCACCCCACTCATTGAGTTGTTTTGAGGCTCAGATGAAACTGAGACCGGGGCTTAGCATTTAGTTTGTGCTCAGTAAATATCGGCCGTGAGTGCAGCTGAGAAGTGCAGTGAATAAGGGGAGTGGAAAGTGTTTCATCCCCAAGGAGGCCACATCCATCTACTTTATTAGATCATAAGTACTTTTAACAAGGCAAACAGCAGACAGCAGGCAGCCAGCCAGCAAGGGCCAAGAACCCAAGTCCAGTTCTCCAAGCCCCTGGACATCAAACACAACAACAGAAAAGGCCAAACATCAAAGAATGAACATCAAGTCCAAACATTGCGCTGTGCTCTTATCTTAATTAAAGCAAGTCTTATGCGGAGTTTTTGATGACACAAGTTGAAAAGCCAGGGTCTGGTTTTATTAGCTTTTGCTGACACCCACAGAGAATTCTGTGACTAGCCCAAGGTCACCTAAGCACCCTGGGGCCAAAGTTGGGGCCCAAACTCAGGCCTCAGATGCTGGAGCCACAATTCCTTCCATAACCCCTGTCCCCCTACACCAGCCTGAGCAACCGGCATCTAGGGTGGGAGTGTCAGGGGAGGGACTTTAGTTCATTTATTCATCCATATGTTTAACATTGTTTATTGAACCCCCCGTATATTCCAGGCACTGTTCTAGGCTCTGGTGATCCAGCAATGAACGAGGCACTCTAATGGGGCAAGGGGAAGGGAAGCAGATGTCAATAAATAACGACATAAATAACTATTTTAATTGCAGTTGTGGTAATGCTCTTTCCTATGTCTGTTCTCTTTGAATCTGGGCTCTGTGACTGCTTTCTTGCTAGAATACAACGGAAGTGTTACTGTTATACTTTCCTGGCCCAAACCAACTTCTATCTCGTAGAACCCAGCTCCTGGGATATGAGGAAGCCCAAACTGCTCCATGGGGAGGTCTACAGGGGAGAAACCAACTACCATTCACGTGAGCGCCCCATCTTGGAAGGTGATCCCCAGCCCCAGTCAACTGGCCCCAGCCGACACTGTGACACTGTGCGGAGCAGCTGTTTGGGCCCTGCCGAGCCCAAACTGCAAATTCGTGAGCAAAACAAACGACGGTTGCATTTTAAGCCATTAAGTTTTAGAGAGGTTTGTTTCAGCAACAGGCAACCAAAACATTATACTTCACCTTCATGGGCTGGAGTAGATACAATTATGACTCCCATTTTACAGATGAAGAAACGGAGATGCGGAAAGGTAAAATGACTCACTCAAGGTCACACAGATAATGAGCAGCAAAGCCACATTCGATGACTTCAAAGCCTATGTTTTTTTCTACTCCTCCTCATCACTGTCAGCTCAGCAGCACGGCAGCCGTGAACACTTTCCTACTCAACAGCAGTAAACTCCAAAAGCGGATCCGCAGGCATGGCAGGACGGGACCGAGGAGACATTTTTGAGCAGGGGAGCTTCTGGCATTCTTAGAGCCCTCCACGCATGCCGTGCGGATGGTGTCTGCTGGTCCTTCGGTAGGGAGAGTCCAGGGTGGTGCTTGAGAAGAGCAAAGAAAGGCTCGTTACCCTGTACTGGGCCTCTGTTTCCCCATCTGCTAAAGGGGAATGAGAAAACCGCCCGGTTACGCTCAAGCTGAGGCTGGAGATGAGCTGAGAGATAACACACACTGACTTCCCCAGAAGCTCCTTGTCAGAAGCTAACATTCCATTTGGAAAGAAATGAATAATAGCTGAGACTCCCACGATGAGAATTTTAATGCAAGGGAGTCCATGGTAGGCAGGCAGGGAGAGGGCAAAACCCACTCCTGAAAGCTTTGTAAGCAAAACCTTCTTCAAAATGAGTTACATCTGAGGCTGGAGGCAGCCAGGAAAGCTGCAGACTGAGAGGTAAGAATCCTGGGTTCTTGTCCTCAGTTTTGCCTCTGACTTGCAGTGTTACCTCGGGCAAGTCACTGTCCCTCTCTGGATCCTCATATGTACAATGAGAGGATGGGCCAGCTGACCTGGAAGATCCTGATGGTGTCCAACAGGCAGGGGTAACCAATCCAAAAAACTAGTAAGAAGCTCCTCTACCCCACTGCCCACTCCCAGGGGCTCACAGAATTTAGCAGTCGGCAAGGAACTAATAATCATAGGGCAGTTTCTAGAAACAAGATATAGGTGAGCTCTACTGCACAAATTCTCTCCCTCACCCTCCCTCCTCCATTGTCATAGTTATTATTTATTTCGTTTCAGATGGGCCACCCAGAGCTCTTTCTAAAGATAAAAATATCATAACTCAAAGCCTCCACTAGCAACCAGTCCCATCTGCATGATGGAGGGCTGCACACAACAGCTTTGTTCCTTCCAGCTCTGACCCTTCTAAGGTCTTATAACATGAGAGAGTGCACGTTAAGTGTTAAACAGACGAGATGCTGGTGCTCAGGCTGGTGGTGGCCGTCCCATGCCGGCACTCACTCTGTGCCAGGCAGGGCTTTATATGCAGCGTTTCATTAACTTTTCAGAATAACCCTACAAAGTGGTCAACTGTCATTATTGCTTCTGTAGAGATGAAAAACAAAAAACAAAAAACTGAGGCCTCAAGAGGGAAAGAAATGGTCCGGGGTTGCAGAGTTAGCAATTGGAATCTAGACCCAGGCAGTCTGCCTCCAGAGCCTCCATTCTGAATAGATTAGACTATTTTTCCCCTCAGGAACAACAGCTGATACTACTACTATTACGACTATGCTTCAGTGAGCACGTCTTATGTGATAGGTATGGGGCTAGGGCTTTATATTTTGTTCTAAAACAAAATTCCATGTTGCAGAACAAATCGACCCAAAACTTAGTGGCTTAAAGCAATGATAATTATTTTTTTGCTCGTGAACCTGCAATTTGGGCGGGGCTGGGGAGGGACAGCTCATCTGTCTCCACTGGGATGACTCCAACACGTGGTGCAGGAAGAAGTGGGGGCCAGCCGGGCATCTTTGTCTCTCTCTCCGTGGAGGCTCAGGGCCCCTCCTCCTGGTCTCCCCAGCACTGCGTGCTCAGCATCGTCGGATTCTTACAGGGTGGCCTGGGGATCCTTCTGGCCTGCCTGGGAAGGCTGGCACCGTCACCCCTGCCACATTCGGTTGGGCACAAGTGAACGCTAAGGCCAGTTCAGATGGGGAGGAGAATTGGACCCTCATATCCCAATGAGGGGAGCGTGTCAAAGGATTTGTGTTCATACTGAGTCTACCACACTTATACTCTCACTTAAGAATTTTGACATTTATCCACTCACATTTATGGAGCTCCTACCGCAGGACACTGCCGCAGGCTCTGGGAGAGAGCATCACCCTCTTCACAGATGAGGTGATGGAGACTTACCAAGGTTTACGCCCCGGTGAAAGGGCCGGCACTTCCCCTGTGGGCTCTTCCGGATTCTTGACAATAAGCACAAGTGTGTGGGAGGAGGCACTGTGATTGCCAGCCTCGAAGCAGAGGAGCAGGATTCAAACCCTGGTTTGCCCGAATCTGAAGGAAGCCACTCAGCATCCCAGGCTGCCCCATCTTAGCATGTTTCACATCTGCGCTTCACTGGGACACCCATGCATGGGCCCCCCCTAGATGCGGGGCACCCCGAGGGGAGGGCCAGGTTCATGGAGGAGAAGCCTAGTTGGTGCTGTTAAAAAGCCAGCCCTGATGAGAGCATGAGGGAGGGAAGGAGGGGCAGGAGCGAGGATAATGGCCCAGCCTGAACCGGTCGCCACGGCAACCGCAGGGGCTGTCTGGAGCCAGCAGCCTGCCAGGCCTTGGCCCCACAAAGCCCAAGAGGGAGGCATAGGGGGCAGCCCGGTGAGGCATAAATCAGAGAGTTCTATGCCCCTGACTCTGGGCAGACGATTTATGGGCCTGCTCAGAGCCCACTGGATGCACGGGGAGAGAGGAGAGGATCTCCCTGTTCCCACCACCCCTGGGGCCCCTGCTTGGTGTGGGTTGGGCAGGAAGAGGCGCCTGGGCCTGGGAGCCCCTCCAGGCCACCCTCAGTGCCGCCGAAGGCTCCTGCCCCCACCAGGCTTACATGGACCCCTCTATGCCCACCGCACCAGCACGCCGCTTCCATGCTGACAGCAAAAATTTCAAGAAACAAGTCTTATCCTTAACTGCGTGGGAAGATAGTCTACCCTATTCTTTTTGCAAAATGCTGCTCCCAGTCCACTGATTAAATGCCATGGCTCTCTAATGGTTTATGACCTGCAGTTAGATAAACACTGAGACAAATAAAGCCAGAAGGGGAAACTGAGGCTCATTCAGCCCCCCCACCTTCACAAACTACTGGAACAGACTTTACATCCGTCATCTCTCCCATCCTCCCCACAGGCACCTGGATCTGGCTCATTCCACTATCTCAACAACCATCGTAGCTGTCCCAGACAGCACGTAAGGTAATGATCTGCCCATCTCAGGAGTCATCCAAGCAAAAGGTGAACAATTACCTTCTGCGGGGCTTCAGGGGGTCCCAACATCCATTGGGGAGGGAGAAGACCTGATGCCTCTGAGCTTACACAGAAGGCAGGCAGGCAAATGCTGACCGCTCTACCCACATGCATACTGAGCCATGGATGGGATGAGAGAGAAGCTGCATGGCAGCCAGCACCAGCTGGGCAGGGCTCAGAGCTTCGGGCTGGCTCAGACAGACAGGGAAGTAAGGATGTCACCAAGGTGAGTGAGCCAGGCGGGAACCTGGCAAAGACCTGAAGGAGGCTTGTGCCTCCCCTGGCTGGGGCCCCCCTCCCTGAACGAGCCCCACAGTCACCCCTGTCTTCCCACCTCCTACCCCTGGAAAGGTCTGCTCCTCCCAGTTGCTCTCAGCTCTCTGCCTGCCTCCAGAAGGAAGTTCCTCTTACGGGTCCTGCTGACATGCGAAGGACGGCCAAGGCCTCTGTCAGCACGGAGGAGAGGCCCGCAGCCCCGGATTCAGACAGACACGGTCCCGGCTCTGCCACGCAGCCGTGCAAGACCTTGAGCCAAACGCTTCACCTCGCCAAGCCTGGTTCTCATGTCAACAAAATAGGGCGATCATTCTACCTCGGGGTTATGGATAATGAAAGATGTCCACCGTACATTAAGTGAGAAAGGCAAATACGTTCCCATATTTGTTAAAAACGAGAAACCGAAACCTACATTTACATGTTTGCTGTGCATGGAAAAGTTTGGGAAGAAACGCCCCAACAGGAAAGAGAAGGGTTATTGGAACGGGGAGAGGTGGGTGGTTTCATCTCATACTCTATATACGCTTCAGTTATTGGAAAAAGTTTAAACCAATAAGCATGTATTAATTGTGTAACGAAAAATTGAGATTAAAGTATCTGCTCCCCACCCCACCCCCTGCCGTTCTTGTTGTGAGGATCGAAAGGGAAACATACTGAGCAGTCTCTGCCGTGCCCCTCACCCCTCACCCCTCAGTTCCTGTTTCTTCCTTCCTTCCAGGGGTCTTGGACATTCCCAGGGTCTTTTCTAAAATGGATGAATTAAAGATCTATAACAATGCTATTCAATTAATTGGACAACTGAGGGCTCTCCTTCATGACAAAGAACATTTGCTGACAGTTCTCCGGCCTCTCAAAGGAATGAATGTGGGGTTCCGGGCAGGGGTAGGAGTATGAGGAATCCTCCCTTCTCTGCCTGGGAAAGAGAGGCCTTTAAACTCCACCCCAACCCAATGAGGTGGACACAGTTGTTATGGCCATTCTACAGAGAAGAAAAGTGAGATGCAGAGCTGAAGGTCTAGTCCAAGGTCAAAGGGCTTGTGAGGGGCAGGGAAGAGGGTAGCTCAAGTCCATTCACCTGGCCCCTGTGCTCAGATCCCCTCAAGGGCTTTCCTGAAACAGGAGTGGATGTGCCAGAGGGCAGAACTGGGAACACAGCACGGGACGGGAGAAGCCCGGTTCCTGCCAGCGCCTCTGCTCCAGGTCCGCGATGAGTCCGTTAGCTACCTTAATCTTCACAGCAGCCCTCCATCTCCTCAGGGCCTCCACACTGGCTGTTCCCCCTGCCTGGAATGCTGTTCCACCAGATGTCTGAATTTTAGATTTTCTCCACATTCAGATCTCCTCAGAGAGGTCTACTCTGACTAGCCAGGCTCAACTAGGGCCATCCCCAAGGACCTTGCCCGACCACCTATCACTGTGTGCCCCCTTTTTGCTCTTTGGGGCATGATGCTGCCTCCTGGCTCACTGAGAGTGTCTCCCTGTAGGAGTGTCAGCCTTACAAAGTCGGGCCCAGAGAGCTGCATTCCACGTACTTGGAATGGTGCCCTGTGCACACAGTAGGCACCCAACAAAGATCTGGCAGACACTGCCGGTGCCTCACCCACATTCCCTCAGCACTCCTTTTCTGTGCTTCAGTCCCCAATACTTCCAAATGCCAGCACCTGCAATTCTCATCCAGGGCTTTTTTGGCCTCCTGAGCCTGCCCTGTCCACCCACTGGTCAGGCCAGGGTGTCGGGGGTCAGTACTCCCGGGAGCATCCTTCAGACAAGGACAGATGGAAGCTGGTGGATGAATACCCCAGCTTCTTCCTCTTGGTTGGGTTAACTCTGGGGCAAGTTATCCACTGTCCCCCTGAGCTCCTCGGGGAACCCAGCCTCGGTTTCCCACAGTAGCAATCTGCTGGACACTCACGCGGCCATTTTGTTTATTGCTTCCTTCTGTGCTGCGTTAGTGTCCTGGGACTGCCATAACAAAAGGCCACACACGGGGTGGCTTAAGACAACAAAAATGTATTCTTCACAGTTCAGGAGCCTAGAAGTCTGAAATCAAGGTGTCGGCAGAAATGGTTCTTTCCGGGGGCTCCGGGGTGGAGTCTGTTCCACGCCTCCACCTCGGAGGTGGCAGCCGGCAGTCCTTGGCATTCCTTGGCTTGTGGCAGTGTAACTCCAATCTCTACCTTTGTCATCACATGGCGTTCTCCCTGTGTGTTTCTCTGTCTTCGCATAGCTGTCTTCCCTCTACGTGTGTCCCCGTGCCCAAATTCCCCTCATCTTATGAAGACGCCAGTCATTGAATTAATATCCACCCTAACCTAACATAACCTCATCTTAACCTGATTACATCTGTAAAGACCCTGTTTCCAGAAACAGTCACAGTTACAAGTACCAGCAGTTAGGACTTTAACTTCTTTGGGGGGAAGGGGACACGATTCAATCCATAACTCCTTCCCTGTCTCAGTCTCCCCTTCTCCCTAGGACCACCTCCCAAATATGCGTATTCAAATTCTTGTCTCGAGTCTGCTTCCAGATAAGTCCAGGCTAAGATAAAATGTATTTTGAATGAATGAGCGATGTTTGACAAAGGTGGGAACTCACAGGGGTGAGAGTCCTTGCTCAGGCACGGACGTTAACACTGGTGAGCATCAGATATGGGCCCTTACTCCAAGTCTGTCCCCACAGCTCCCAAGGAGAGAGAGTATGGAGAGCTGTCTATCAACAGCACGGCTGTTTTAAAGGTAGTGAGCTCCCCATCCCTGGAAGGCTGCAAATGTGCCAGCAGGGATCACTGCACAAGAATAAGAGTTGGTTTGGGTGACCTCAAAGGCCCGACTAGCCCTGACATCTGAGTCTGTACATTTTAAAAGCATGTGGTAAAAACTCCAGGCCTCCGGGTTAGAGAGCAAAATAACCTTCCTTTGACCTCCCCAGAGCCTCGCAGCAGAGCCAAGTTTCTCCAGCATCCGCTTTAATTTGATGTCTCTTCTTCTCGCTTATTAAAGGGACACAAAAGAGAGAAAACCACTTGAATTGTCCCCCAGACGGGCTGGCTATAAATGTCTCCATAAAGGGCCCAGCCTGGACTCTGCTGCCCAACAATTACAGCTGCCGTGAGACCCGCCCAGACAACCCGCCCCAGGCACCTCTTTGGTCTCCTCCCTGCCCAGGCAGGTCACTGCCAGCAAGAGTCCCTCTTGGGGGACAGGCTAGGGACCCCGAGGTTTATCCAAGAAATCAGCTGACTCTTGACTAAGCACAGGGGTGACCTGGCTCTCAGGGCTTCGTTCCCCAATTTCCTTCAAGGATGCGGCAAGCCCAGCTGAGAGCACACGGAGGAGAGAGTTCTCTGGCACGAATGCCCTCCTCGCTCCCTCGGTTCCCGAGCGTGTGCCTCCAGCCGTAGGCAGAAGGCAGGGGAAGGTCAGATCATCTTGCTCCTCCTCAAGAGCTGTAACAGCTCCCTAGTGCCAAGTGACCAAAGCCCCAGTCCTCAGCCTGGTTAGAGGAAGGGAAGGGAGAGAATTAACAGAATGGTCGTTATACGCGTGGACTCTGATCCGAAGCCCAGCTTCCCCGCGTGCTAGCCGTGTGACCTAGGCGGTTGCTGAACCTTTCTGAGGTTCTGTATCTTCATCTGTTAGATGGGTTGAGAAGATTGGTACCTACTTCATAGGGTTGGTGTAATGATTAAATTTAGAATTAGCACATGAAAAACCCTTAGAACAGAGCCTATCACCTGTAATATTCAATAAAAACCAAGCTGATGACCTGTCGGGTGCTCTCTACGTGGCTGGCACTTTGCAAGGTTATCTCATTTAGTCCTCATAAGTACCTTGTGAAGTAGATATTATCACTGTCTCTATTTTTCTGAGGACAAAACTGAGGTTTTGAGCAGTCAAGTGGCCTCCCCACAGCCTCGCAGAAACGAGTGGAGCTGCCATTTGAATCCTAGTTTCTCTGACCTCAGTGCCTGGATAGGAAAGGAAGGTCTGTGTCTGGCTCTGCCCCCGATGTGCCACTGTTTCATTCATTAGTTCCTTCCTTCAGGCATTTATTCATCTAACAAACATGGACTGCGTTCCTGCCGTGTGCCAGGTGCTGTGTCAGGCCCTGGGGATAGAGGCTGACACGGATCCACAGGATCTACGTCCTCAGGGGATGCACAGCCTACGGCTGCCTCTGGCTTCTCAGGAAACTGGTTTTCAACTGTAGAGTTTGGGAATAACTTACAGCCCAGCTCCAACGCTTCTCTCCAGGAAGCCTGTCCCAATTTACTCTCTCAATCTGATGACCTCAACTGTGTGCCAGGCCTGGGGCTGGGTGCCGTAGGATGGTACAGGGCCCTGGTCTTTCTGACTTCTGAGGCAGGAGACACATGGTAGGTCCACAGAAAATGCTGATCGATTTCCTGGCCCCTCTCTTAGGGGCAGGATCCATGGCATGTTCGTAAAAGCCAAAGTGCTTCCAATGGCTGAACTTGACCTGCCCCAACCATGACCTCATCTCCTCGCTCCCTCTACTCCAGACACACTGGAATCCTTACTATTTCTCAATTCACCGAGCACATTCCCACCTCAGGACCTTTGCAACATTCTTCCTTCTGTCTAGAAGTCTCTTTTCTCAGATACCAACAAGCCTCGCCTCATCTCCTTCAGGTTTCTGCTCAAACGTCACATTCACATTTAGGTTTTCCCTGACCACTATTTAAAATTGCAACCCCCACCCCCACCCCACATTCCTTATTTCCTAACCTTGCTTCTTTTTCCTTCATAGTACTTATCATCATCTGACATATTAAATATTTAAATTGTTAGTTAGCATTTGTCTCCCCACTCATGACGCCCTCCACCAAGAATGTGAGCTCTAAGAGGTCAGAAATTTTTAAATTTATTTTGTTGTTATTCCCGGAACTTACAGGAGTATATGACTATGTAGAGTGCATATAGAGAATATGAAAGTATAGTAGGGGCTCAAAAACTGTTTGTTGAGTAAATAAATGAATGCATCTCTGTAGTTTCAAAAATGCTCTCTAAAATAGTAGGTAATCATGTGTAAATAGGAGGTAGCCAGTAAGTACACGTGGCTTTTAAGAACAGTTGTATTGAGCTACATTAAGCTGCATGTATTTAAAGTATACGGTTTGATATTTTTGACATATGTATCCCACACTACAAACGAGATAGCCCCATTCTAATTCCTCCTTCCCCAACAACCCAGGCAATCACTGATCTGCTTTCCTTCACTAAAGGTTAGTCTGTATTTTCTAGAATTTAGTATAAACGGAATCGTATAGTATCCATGATCGAGATGTATCCATGTTGTCTCATAGATCAGAGTCTGTATCTTTTTATTGCTGGGTAGTATTCCATAGTATCGTAATCTGTTTATCAATCCATCTGCTAGTGGATATTTAATTGTTTCCATTTTTTGGCTATTACAATGAACATTGTATGGACCTTTTTTCTTGAGTAAATATTTGGAGTAGAATGGCTAGATTATATGGTAGGTGTACGTTAACCTTATAAGAAACTGCCAAACTATTTTCCAAAGTGTTTGTACCATTTTTCATTCCCACCGGCAGTATATGAGAGATCCAGGGGCGCCACGTCTCACCAACACCTGATACAGTCAGTCTTTCAGATTTCGGCCATTCTAATAAGCGTGTAGTGGTATCTCATTGTGCATTAGTTTGCATTTCCCTAATGGCTAATAATATTGAGCGTCTTGTCACTTGCTTATCTGTCGCTCATAAGTCGTCTTTGATGAAGTAACTGTTCAGATCTCTTGCTCATTTACAAATTTGGGTTGTGCTGTCTCTTATTTATAGTTTTGAAAATTCTTTACATATTCTGAGTATAAATCCTTTATCAGATAAACGATCTGGAAAAATTTCCTCCCAGTCTGTGGCTTGTCTTTTCATTCTCATAATAATGTTTTTTGGATAGTAGAAATTTTTTTTATTTTATGAAAGTACAATTTGTCCATTTCTTCTTTTATGGATTGTGCTTTCAGTGTCTCATCTAAGAAATTTTTGCCTAACCCAAGACCACAAAGATGTTCTCCTTTGTTTTATTCTAGGGATTTTATAGCTTTAGACTTTTACATTTAGATCTATGATCTTACAAAGGTAATTTTTAAATATGGTCTGAGGTACAGATAAAAGTCCTTCGCTTTCATTATTTTTTCTTTCTTTTCCTTTGTCCTTTCTTTATTTGGATGATGATATTCAGTTGTTCCAGTACCATTTAATAAAAAGACTCTTTCTTCTCCACTGAATCACCTTTACAAAATCAGTTGTCCATACATGTGAGTCTGTTTCTAGATTTTCTTTCCGATTCCATCGATCTATTTATCTCTGTGATAATGCCACTGTGTTGATTACCATAACTCTATAGTAAGTCTTCAAATCAAGTAGTATAAATCTTCTCACTTTGTTCTTTCTGAAAATTGCTTTGACAACTCTAGATCCTTTGCATTTCCATGCGAATCTCAGAATCAGCTTGCCAATTTCTACACAAAAGCCTGCTGAGAATTTGATTGAGACTGCACTGGCTCTGCAGATCAGTTTGAGGAGAATTAACAACTTAACAATATTGAGTCTTCTAAACCATGAACGTAGTATATTTCTCCATTTATTTAGGTTTTCTTTAATTTCTTGTAGTTTTCAGTGTCCAGGTCTTACACGTCATTTTTTAGGATTTTCCGATGCTAGAGTAAATTATGCTTTTTAATCTCAATTTCTCATTATTCATTGCTAATATATAGAATACAATTAATTTTTGCATATTGATTTTAATTTGCATATTAATTTGCATATTTCTCGTATCCTGAAATCTTGCTAAACTTAATTATTAATTCTAGCATGCATTGGATTTTCTACACATGATCTCATGTCATCTGCAACAGTTTTACTTCTTGCATTCCAATCTGGATGCCTTTTACTTATTTATCTTCCCTTTTTGCACTAGCTAGAACTTCTAGTATAGTGTTGAATAGAAGTGATAAGAACAGTCATCCTCATCTTGTTCCTCATCTTAGGAAGAAAGCATTCAGCTTTTCATCATTAAGTATGATTTTAGCTCTAATTTTTTTTTTTGTTGTTGTTGGTTGATTTTTTGTTGTTGTTTTGTTTTATTGTTTTTTAGTTTTTGGTAAGTGTCCTTTATTAAGTTGAGGAAGTTCCTTTCTATTCCTAACTTGCTAAGAGTTTTCATAAGGAATCAATGTTGAATTTTGTCAAATGCCTTTTCTGCATCTAGTAGGATAATTATAGAGTTTTTTTTAAGTTTGTTAATATGGTGAATTACATTGATTAATATTCAGTAGGTAAACCAACTTTGCATTACTGGGGTAAACACGATTTAATTATGATATGTTACTTTTTTATATATTGTTGAATCCAACTTGATAAAATTTTGTAAAGAATTTTTGCATTTTTGTTCGTGAAGGATATTAGTTGCAGTTTTCTTGTCTTGTGATGTCATTTTCTGGTTTTAGTTTAAGAATCATGCTGACCTCGTAGCATGAACAAGGGAGTATTCCCTCCTGTTTAATCTTCTGGAAGAGTTCATGTAGAATTGATCTTATTCTTCCTTAAATGTTTGGTAGAATTCACTAGTGAAGGCTGAAGTTTCCTTTGTGGGAAGGTTTCTAATTATACTGCAATTTGAAAAATAAGGTGTAGAGCTACATCTATTTCTTTTTATCTACTTCTTTTTGAGTGACTTTTGGTAGCTATGTCTTTCAAGGAATTTGTATATTTTATTTAAGTCATTGAATTTATTAGCACAGAGTTATTAATAATATTTTCTTCTCCTTTTAATATCTGTAGAATTTGTAGTGATGTCACCTCTCTCATTCTTGGTAATGGTAATTTGTGTCTTCTCTCTTTCCTGACCAGTATGATGAGAAGTTTATTAATTGTATTGATCTTCTCAATAACAAGCTCTGGGTTTTATTCATGTTTCTCTCACTTTTCTGTTTTCTATTTCGTTTATTTCCTCTCTTATTTTTATTATTTCCCTTCTTCTGCTTACTTTGCTTTTAATTTGATCTTCTTTTTCTAGTTTCTTTAAGTGATAGCTGAGGTCGTAGATTTCAGAACTTTTTTCTTTTCTAATATAGCTATTTAGTGCTACAAATTTTTGTCTAAGTACTGCTTTAGTGGTATCCCACAAATTTCGGAATGCTGTGTTTTCACTTTCATTTATTTAAAAATATTTTATAATTTCCTTTTAATTTCTTTTTTGATCTTTGGGTTATTCTTTAGAAGTGCATTATTTAGTTTCCAAATATTGGAGGGATTTTTTAGAACTCTTTCTCTTTATTGATTTCATTTTATCTTCTTTGTTTGCTTATTAGCTATAACTTATTTTGTTATTTTCATGGTTGCTTTAGAGTTTATAGTATACATAATTAACTTCTCATTCTACTTTCAAGTAATGTTATATCATTTTATGAATAATGTAAGAACCTTAAAATAGTATATTTCCGTTTCTGCTCTCAGCTTTTGTACTGTTGTTTTCATACTTTTTTCATCTATATATGCTATAAATTCTACATTTTTAAAATTGTTTTTGTTTAGTCAGTTATCTTTTAAAGAAATTTAAATAATAAGAATAGTCTTGTATTTTTATCTTTATAATTATTACTTCCAGTGCTTTTTATTCCATATTTCATCTGATATCGTTTTTCTTCTGCCTAAAGGACTTAAAAAAAAAATCCTACTGTGTGAATCTGCTGGTAAAGAACTATTTTGGCTTTTATATATCTTTAAAAGTCTTTATTTCATCTTCATTTTGAAACATTTTTTTCTTGGTGTAGAATTCTAGATAAACAGTTTTGTTTTGTTTTTAGTATTTTAAAGATATTGTTCTAGTGACTTTTCATTTACATTGTCCCCAACAAGAAATCTGCTGTCATTTTTATCTTTGTTCCTTGGTACATTATGTGTCTGTTTTTTTGGTTACTTTTAAGATTTTCTCTGCCACAGGTTTTGAACAATTTGATTAAGATTTGACTTGGTAACATTGTCTTCATATTTCTTGTGCATGAGGTTCCTTAAGATTCTTGGCTCAAATTTAGAAAACGTCAGTCATTATTTCTTTTAATATTTTTCTTTCAAATATTTTATTCTTTTTCTCATCTCCATTTTCTCCTCTCCTTTGGGGAATCCATTACTCATATATTAAGCTGCTTGAGGTTGTCCTGCAAATCACTGATGCTCTCTTCATTTTTATTTTTGTGTCTTGTTTCTCTCTGGTTTCATTTAAAATAATTTTTATTATTTATATTAGTGTTGAAGTTCATTAATCTTTTCTTCTGCAATGTCTACTCTGCTATTAATCCCATCCAGTGTATTTTTCATCTTAGACATTGTAATTTTAATATCTAGATGTTATTATTGAATCCTTTTTTATCCCTTCTGTTCCTCTACTTAACATGTTCAATCTTTCCTCTGGTTTTTAAAAAATATGTGTTACAATTATAATAACTGTTTTTAATGTACTTATCTGTTAATTCTAACACCTGTATCAGTTCCGGGTTAGTTTCTATTAGTTTTTCTCCTCGTTATGAGTTGTATTTTTTGGCTCCTTAGTATGACTGGTAATTTTTTATTAGATGCCAGACATTGTGGATGTTGCCTCATTGGGTACTGAATATTTTTGCATTTTTATTTTTAAATTTTTAATCTTTGTTCTGGGACACAATTAAATTATTTGGAAACAGTATTTAGTTTTTCAGGTCTTGCTGTGGAGATTTGTTCAGAGAGACCAGAGCAGCATTCAGTATAGGGATAACTATTCCCACTGCTGAGGGGAGACCCTTCTAGGACTCTACCAAATGCCCTGTAAATTACAAGCATTCTCAGTCTAGCAGGTGGGAGTAGGCACTGTCCTGTTCTCTACGTAAGTTCTGAGTACTGTTCTCTCTAAAGCTTTTAGGTGGTTCTTCTCTTGTCCTGGGTAATTTCCTTATATGCATATGGTCATGAAACTTAGAGAATCTTCAAAAGCCCTGAAATCACACACAGGAAGGCCCCTGCGTGTGCACTTGTCATACAAGGCCTCCATTTTATTGTATGTAGTTGTTCCATACTCCAAAAATCACAGCAATAAAGGCCAACAGCCCACTCTCAAATCCAACACCTAATTTAAATTTTAAAAGCAAATACAAAGACAATGGCATGAATCAGGGCTACTGTAGAACAGCCACGTCTTGTCTTTGGTCACTGGCCTCACTTTGATATTTCTCTCTTATTATTCTATTAAGACCATCATCAAACGCAACAGAAAATCACTTATTAAGATGAGTAGCCCATGTAGCATAACAAAAATTTGGTTCCCGTCAGCTCAAGATGAAGTATGAATCTCCCATGAGATGTGAGGAGAGAAGCAGTTTGCCCGCCATCAACGGCCCAATTTAGAAATTCTTTCTAAACTGCACTCTGTACCTCAAACAAAATTAAATCATCTTTTTTCTTCATGTATCTAGTTTTATCCTCTTTGTGTGCTTGCTCCATCGGTATTGACAGCATTCGGTTCTATTGAATATTTTCATGTGTATAGCACTTTAATGCGTTGTCACCTTAGACAGTACTAACTTTAATCAGATTCTTAAGGGAGCCAGTGACCAAAAAGCAAGCTAAGAGTAACCATCAGAGGAAAGAATTTTTAACATTTCAAAGTTTTATCCCTTCCCCTTTCCCCCCGTCTTTATTTCTCTTCTCTCCCTGCTCTCTCTGCCCTTCATCTTTCCTACTCCCTGCCTTTCTCTCCCTGCTTCTCCCACTCCCGCCTCAGGTAGAATTCAGAGAGACCTGGGCTCGAATACCAGCTCCGCATCTTCTTGTTGGGTGACCTTGGTTAAAGTGCTTTCTTAACCTTTCTGAACCTCAGTTTCTTCACACATAAAAAGAGAGACAATGTTATTTACCTTAGAGAGTGTCATGAGGATCAAACAAGATAATACACATAAAACACCTGGTACTTGTATGTGCTCAGCAATAGAAGACATTATTTTTGCATTTGATGCACATTCATTGAGCACCTATTATGTGTCAGGCCCTGTGCTTGGTGCCAGAGATACAAAAAGAAAGGTGTTCGATAAGGGAGGCAGGTAAACAAAGAACTACACTGAAGCATTCATATGATTATGAATAAAGGTATCGAAGGACAGGGCTACTTCACACTGGCGAACTCTCACTGGAGAGGTATAAAAGGAGAACGTAGGTACCATTTGTTGGCATGAGAATGCATGTATGGTTTTGCCGTGTGGGAGTGAGGGTTGGGTGGAAGTGGTACCTCTAAACTTCAGGCAAAGTTGACCCTACTTGTAGCTGAGTTGGGAAAGGAGTGGAAGGTGATATATGTGACTACGCCTGGGAAGTTGGAACATCGCACCCTAAGATCTTCTGCAGGAGTTGCAGATGAGAGTCTGGAGCTGTTGGCACCATTTTGCCTCCTTATAATGCAAAAGAAACAGAGCCCAGGCCTTGAAGATATGGTAGGAACTGCTGGGTCCAGCCGTACCTGAAGCTAAATTCTCCTCGGACTTTGACGTGAACTGAGTCAATAAAATCCCCCCTTTACTTTTCATCTAGATCACCTTGGGTGCTATTTTTACTGTGGCCAAAAGAAGCCTATAATCGACACGATGAAGATGCTGAGATGCTGGGTAAATGCTGGATGGGGAGGGA
>NW_011888817.1:2132838-2146371 GCF_000151845.1 Pteropus vampyrus | reverse complement strand
AGGTAACCCCTATTCCCCACCCTGAGAAGGGCCAAGGAAGGTCACAGATGGGCAGAAACTCAGCCTCCACCCTCGCTGAACCTCTCTGAACCCCAGCTTTGCCATCTGTTTAATGGGGTAGTAGTTGTTGTTTATAAGGTTATGGTAAAGACTAGGCGAATTAGGGCATTTAAAGGATTTGGCGCAAAGAACACAGCAAACATTCGGTCGTCGCTAGTTGTTGTTATCATTAAAAAAGCCACCTTGCTGCATCCCGATGCTGCCACACCAGCTGTTTTAAAGCATTTCTAATTCTGCCAGCCCACCATAGCTTTGCCCTAACGCACCTTCAGAAGCTGCATTAGTTATCTGTTCCTGCAGAACAATATTACCACAAACTTAGTGCCCTTAAAACCACACACAGTTATTCCCTCAGTTTCTGTGGCTCAGCATTCAGAGCGCACAGCTTAGCTGGGTCTTCTAGAAGGCTGCAGTCAAGGTGTCAGCCAGAGCAGAGGCTCGTCTGAAGGAGTCATGGGCAAAAGATTCACTTCCAAGTTCACGTGGTGGTTGGTAGGATTCAGTTCCTCCCAGGCTGTCTTGCTTGCTGGCTGTGGAGACCACCCTCAGTTCCTTACCTCCTGGGCCTCTCCTCAGATGGCTTACAACATGGCAGCTTGCTTCTTCTTCCCAGCTAGTATGGGAAAGAGTCTAGCAGGAAAGAAGTGACCATCTTATTTATGTAACACAATCACGGAGGTGATATTCAATGACGTTCGCTGTCTGTTGGTTAGAAACAAGTCACATTCAAGGGGAAGGGACTACACAGGCATGACAGCAGGAGGCAAGTATCTCTGGGGCCATATTAGCATCTGTCCACCCAGAAAGGTTGAATCAAAGTCATGGCAATTGGCGAATGTTCAGCTGCCAGGTACCACGTGTTGTAGGAAGCTAACACAAACTGAGATGTCAAGAGACACAGAAAATAATAGCCACCATTGATTAAGCATTTACTATGTGCCAAGCACTGTCCTAGTGCTTTATAAATAGCTGCTCATTTAAACTTTATAACAACCCTTTGAGAAAGGGGTTTAGAGTATCTATTTAGAGAAGAGGCCCAGTGAGACGCAGAGAGATCAAGTGACTTGCCCAAGGCCACATAGCAGAAAGGTGGCAGAGCTGGGATTCAAGCTCAGCCCGCCCAACATCAAAGTCCTGTCTCTAAACCCTTGTGGTGCCTTGTCTGTGTCACCCAGCTGAAAAAAGACTTGAATCAATGACTGCTGAATCTGGACGTTTCTCTAAAAATAAAAATAGAGGTCAGTCCCTGTCATTAAAGGAAATGATGAAAGACTTGGGTATGTTTGATTAGAGAAGAAAAGGAAGAAGAGTCATGGTCTCTACCTTCAGATCTCAGGGAGGAAGGATACTTTTTCTCCACAGCTCAAAAGCAGAAATGGGGGAGGAGCAAACTTGGAGAACTGAGGGAGGTCCATGCTGGACGCCGACCCCAGCCCAGTGTCTTTCCCATTCATGTGGAAGGAAGGACTCATGAGTTTGTCTTTGCAGCTGAGCAAATATTTCTGCTTCCCCCGCCAGGCTGGGGTTGACCTCTTCTCCAGCCGGCTCTGCAGGCCTTCAGAGCAATGGCCTTGAACTGTGGGGTGGAGGTCAGCTCGGCCACCTTCCCCAGATGGAACCAGAGTGAAGACTGCTGGGCCCAGGTCAGAGGGCACTGCTGATGATCCGTCTCCCTCTTCTAGGCCTCATCACCTGGATGACTGCCACGGGCTCCAGGGTCTCCCCTCCTGCCCATTCTCCATGTGGCAGCTGAGTTGTCTTTCTACAACTTAAAGCTGACCAGGTCACTCCCTTGCTCAAACCCCTCCATGGCTCCCTATTGCCTGGCCACAAGGCCCACATGAGGAGCCCCTGCTCTCCTCCCAGGTCTTACTTCCAGCTGCTTCCCCCCTAGATCCCAACTCACCTTTCAGGGCTCCTGAACAGTATGCTGTTCCCAATCCACCATGCAATTCTAAGCCTCTGTACTTGCTCTGCCTGAACTGCCCCTACACCTGGAGCACCGCTACACATCCTTTAAGAGCCAGTTCGAGCACCACCTCCTCTGAGAAGCCTTGCCTCAGATGCAGCTGCTTCCTCCTCCCCTCTGTGCCACGCTGATCCCAGGCCTAACTGAAGCTGACATTTATTGAGCACCGTGAGCTCAAGGATTGCCATGCATGAGCTCACTAAGTCCTCTTCCCTTTATTATCAGCTTTTGATCATCTCCATTTTCCAAACCGAGAAACAGACACAGAGAGGTTAAGTACTTTATTCTAGAACACGAAGCCAATAAATAGCAAAGCTGGAGCAGGCACCATCTCTCTCTGACTCTAGTGCTCTTCACTGTTTATTTGTACATGTGTTTAAACAAAGCGATTCGTGCAAATGGTAACAAATATATAAGTAGAGAAGAGTAAAGAAAGAAAAAAAAGGGTCTCTGCCCCTCCCCCTGCCCCAGCTACATCATCCAGAAAGCTTTTTTTGAGAGGACCAGTGTTTGATGGGTAAGAACAGGCCTCTGGCAGCCAGACGTCCCAGGGTTCGCAGGCAGCATCCACCACTTACCACCTGTGTACCTTGAGCCAGATACTTAGCATCGTTGTGCCTCGGTTTCATCATCCATAGAATGGGGATGATAATAATAGCATCTACCATATAAGATCGTTGTAAGGAGTCAGCGAATTGATGCACACTTAATTAATGTACCCCCGGTGCACGATGAACACTCAGTAGTACTGATTATCATTATTTCTTGTTTTAGTTCTTCTGGTCGTTTCCTCCATATTATATACAACAAACACACTTATATTTCTTCCTGTGTCAACTTCAGGCAAGATCTCATCAATGACTCATCAATAAAAGTAAGAATATCTCCTAATATGTCTCTGTCTTCTCACCTTTCTTCACGGTGTTTGGCACATATTATTTTCTTCCTTCAATCGGTGTCCACATTTTCCACTCCCTGTCACTGTCCTTGGCAGGGCTATGTTTCCACATCAGATTATCCACTTGGTTTGATTCCTCAAGGCCAGGGACCTAGGCAATGACCTACATGAGGCATCTTGGCATCCCCAGCACCAGGCACAGAACTTGGCACCTGCCCAGGGATCAGCTCTGCTTCCTGACACATAAATATTTCAGATGACGGAACGGAGGTCCAGCCAAGAAAAGTGCTTGACACAAGGACAGAATCCTCGGACTTCAGACTTTCCCATTCGCTTCATGGAACAAATTGGGCTGTGGTGTCCTGATCGTCCTAACTCTTCAGTTAAGTCAGCACAAGAGGCTTGGCCCGGTGGACACAGGCGGGAACTGTCCTGACCCCCCTCTGGGACCCCTCTGGCCACAATTTCTGGACAAAGAAAAGGAAAAGGGGAGTTTTCAGGAAAGCAGGAGCTAGATCGCTCTCCATCAGCTGGGAGCTGGCATCCAAACCTCCCTCCCCTGGCAGGGGCCATCAGAGTCTCTTCCTCTCCTCTAAGATTGGGGGAGGGGTCCCTGATGTGGAGAGAAGGAGCAGAGCCCAGAGCCCAACCAAGCCCCAAGCTGCCCAAACACCTGCACTAAAGGGCCATCTTACGAGGGAGACCAGAACCTGTGGTACAGGGAGCTCAGCCCCGGAGCAGGGCAGCAGCCACCTGCTTCTGCGCACCAGCCGCATGGCCAGACACCCTGAAATGGCCCAGGATGAGCACGTCAGTGACACCTCACAAGTCCAAAGTGGATTTCGAGAGCTGGAAAGTTCCACAGAAAAGAACTGTGCTGGAGAAGGACACGAGCACCAGGCAAGCATAGGGGGTGATGCCCAAGTGACATCGGGGCAGATATTTTCAACCATTTCTTCAGCCACAAAAAAAGACCCCTTTTCCCCCATGGAATAATCCATCGAAACGCAGTATGTAAAGTAGGTAGTAACAGTCGCTACTACGTGGTAAAGACTCACCATAGGCCAGTGCTTTTCTGAACATTTCGCATCATATGTTCTGTCCTCACAGTGAGAAAGATCATCATTCCCACTTTGCAGATAAGGAAACTGAGGCAGAGAGTAATTCAATGACTTATTCAAGGTCATGCAGCTCACAGGTGGTAGAGATAGGTCTCAAACCCAGGCAGCGTTGTTCCAGAGCCCATGCTTCTTAAATATCACACTAATTAAAGCCACTCTGGTTGAAACAGGCATGGTATGAGGGAGAAGGGTGAACTCGCACTCAGCTGCCTCTTCGACCGCTCCCAATCCCATCCACCATGCACAGTTCTAAAGGATATAGTTTGGAAACCACTGTTGTCAGATAATTTTGTGGCATCTCAAAGTCTCGGCTATACCCTCCTCTTCTCAGATGAATCCAGAGACCTGGTTGGTCCTACTCAGGTCAATCGTGGTGTCCCCGGGGCACAGACATTGAGATAACTCTGGGTACTAGGAAGCAGGGTGATGTCAGGGGATGAGCCCAGGTTCAGGAGATAGAGCCGCTTGAGGGGCTATCTCACTGCTGCCCGGAGTTAGCCAGGCTCTAGCTAATCAGCTCTGGCTGACAGAAGCGAGGGAGAAATTAGGAGCACGGGGCACCCTGAACCGACAGGAGGCTGGAGAAGTGAGCTCAGGAGTGGCAGGTCCCAGGGGGACTCAGGAAAGCTGAGGATGAGGGAGCAGGGACTCTGCCCATAATGTGTCACTGTGTCTCAGGCTCCCAACCCAGGGCCTGGCCCAGAGCAGTGTTCCCAGGCTAACCGCTGAATGAATAAATAAATGAGCATCTGGGAGCAGAAAAGGGCAATAAGAACATCGATACAACCTCTGATACAAAAACAAAGTCCCCAACTGATGTTGAACAGTGTCAAATCATCAATCAAAGACTCAAAGACTCAGCAGAGCAGAATCGACTGGTCACATCAGGGTCTGGGCTATACTGGGGTGGGAGAGGATGGCAGTGGAGGGAGGAGAGTACCTAGAATTAGCCCCCACTGCCACCATCACCATCAATATGACACAAAGGACAGAAGCCACTCATCCCAAGGAATCTGGAGGTTGGAGTCTGGTAGCCAACCCAACAAATGTCTACTATAGCTGCCTATAATCTTGACAGTGACAATTGTACTGATGTTGGCATTATTTATCAAACATAAATATATCACAAGAGTGTGCTAAGCACCTCCCATGTATTATCCTACTGAATCTTCACAACAGTCTATGATTATTATCCCCATTTTACAGATGAGGACACTGAGGCTCAAAGACACAAAGTAACTTGGCTGAGGTCACACAGCCAGTGGGTGGTGGTAACAGAACCCAGGCCTGTTGGATTCCAGAGGGCGAATTCCTACCTACTTCGACACAGGGCTTTCTCCCTCACCGTGGTGCTGTGTGACCTTCGGCAAGTGACTCAGGCTCTCTGGCCCTCAGTTTTCTTATCTATAAAACGTGGATAGTAACTCTGTCTTCACGGGAAGATTGTGAAGTGTAGAAGGAACAGCCTGGACAGTTAAAGGAGCCGAGCTGAGCAGCCACGTTGTCCCAGTTCTCAGCCCCTGACATGGTGTCTGGAGCACTCAGCAAACATTCAGTGCCTTCGTGGGCAGTTGCCTGGGATGCCTCGCTCAGCTGTACGGGCTCAGGCAAGTCACTTTATGTCCTGGGCCTCAGTTTCTTCATCTGTCAAAGGAGGGGGTGGTGGACGTGACCTCCAAGGGCAAGGGCGCCGATGTGTTGACATTCAATTTTAAGCAGTCAAATACCAAAGGCGCTCACCTCCGGAAGGTTTTCCTCACCGGCTTCATGCTGTCCCCAGAACTGGCCAAATGAATGTTGTAAATTTCCCCCCCTCCCAGGACCTCTCTCCTTCCACACCCTCCTTCTCGAAGGCTCACACTTTCTCTGCTTTCAGAGAGATGTTTTTCAAGCATCCTGTGTGGGGGCCCAAGCGACAGCAGCGTGCAGAAGCCCAACCCCAGTGGTAATCCCAGGCGGAAAGCGAGAGGGAAGAAACGTGCAGGATGGAGGCGCCAAGGAGGAGGCCTCGCCCCTGATTTTCCGGCAGCAAGCTTGGGGTGGAGGCCGAGGAAGGGCCTTGGGGGTGTCCAGCAGGTCCTCCGAGGGGGCCTCACTGGGACTATTCATAGCCCAAGATCCTCACCGGATCCGGCAGGCAGGGGGCAGGCACCAGAAGCGATCGTGCTCGTGTGTGGCACACACACAGGCTGAGTTGTTAACACGGCTCTTCCTCCCACCCCCTCACTTAGCTTCAGACCGAATACCATCTGCCCTGGAGCCCGAATGGGTGTCCAGGACCCGGACTGTGGTCTGTGAGCTGTGCGCAGTAAAACGAACACTGGATTTGCAGCGGGGGACATAACCGTGGGATTCGGCAAGACGCGGAACAGGGCTGCCGTGAGTGGTTGCTCAGCTCGTGCACGGAACAAGGACGCCTGGAGCAATGAGGTGAATCCATTGTGTGTTGTGCTTATCAAGCCGTGATCGCCTGTTTTTCTAATATACGCAAAGGTGCGCTATGGGCTAACAGAGGTCCTGACCCTGAACCTGAGTTTCTGCCTTCTTAACGGCCCATCCACTTTCTTCTACAAGGGTGTCATGAGGACATGGTGTATATATAACCTATGTGGACGCACTTTATAATTATTTGCCATGAATCATCATTATTTATTTATACAAAATCTTATTCCACAAAGGTTTAAAGGCAGACCGCGAAATTACATGCAGCTAAATCGAAAATATGAATGCACGCAATTTTATACATTGAGTGAATGAATGAGGGAAGGTAAATATGAGGTATCTGTGCCAGTACTTTCCTTCCTGTACCTGGGGCAGACATCGCTAATCAATGAAATCCATGATAGCGTTGTCCGCGTTCTGAAAGTCAAGTTCTACCTTGGCACAAGGAAATGAGAAAATTGGCACAGGTCGTACCTGCTACACGGCAGCTACTCAGCACATGGCGGCTACTACAACTGGAGCCAGTGAAGTGGGGCAGGGGAGGTAAGCTGGATCAGAGTCCTGCACAGCTGTGTGTCACAGTTTTAGCCCTGAGCTTCACGGGGCCAAACAAAGAAGTAAACACTCAGGCAGGCATGGGCATGTACGTGCATGCACGCACACACACACACACACCAGTGTCCATGCTATAATATTATACCATTTTCTCAGACTTCGTGCAAATTGCCTACACCGAGCTCTGAGTAAATTTTCCCTGTGGTTCTTCACGCAAAAACTCAGACAGCATCCTCGACGGCATCCTAGAATAAGCATGCTGGCAGATTTTGATCGGTGACTCCGTATACAGCAAGCCCCGTGTATAATAATACCCAAGCAGAGTCCGATGAAAGTACACATAAGTCCTGTCCCCATCCACACCCAGCTCACACGAAGGGAGCTGGGAATAACACGAGCCAAACTTCCTCCTCGCTTTCTGGTATTGGGGAGTAGCCCTTCAAATGGCCCCTGAGCCTTTCTCTAGATGAGGAGATCTCTGAGAGGCAAGGAGCAACCCCAGGTCCCTACTTCCACACCCAGGGGTATTTCTGCTGCCCTACTGCCTCCCCAGAGGTTGCCGAAAGCTTAGCAGGACTTCCTGGTGCAGCTCGACCCATCAGCAGGCTGAGTGGTTGCCTCTGAGTCCCATGGGCCAGGCCCCCAAGCAATACCCACCCAGAACTTCACCACTGGCAGGTAAGGCTTTGGGTGAGGCTGCTCTAAGGAAGCCCTTTGCAAATGCAAGTACCAACGGAGCACACATGCAGAATGTGGTCCTAAGGTTTGGTGGGGGTGGAGAGGCAGCATTTGAGCAGACTTTTAAGGATGGGCCCCTCCTTCTTTGAAGCTTGTCCAGACAGATAAAGCGTAGATTTGGGGATCAGGCAAACCTCAGTTCTAATCCCCATATTGCCACGTGCTAGCTGTGTCCTTGGGAAAGTTATTTCGCCTCCTTACTTTCCCATCTGTAAAGTCAGGGTAATAACTGACCCCTTCATAGAGTTGTTGTAAGGATTGCGTGAGATCAGTACTTCTCAAAGTTAGTGGTTTATTAGTCACACTACCATCATTACCAAAGATAAAAGACTCTTGGGTAGCAGGCAGAGCACAGGCCTGGAGTCCGACAGATGTGAGTTTGAATGCTGCCTCTGATATGACTAGCTGACTAACTTTCTGAGCCTCAGCATCCCCGTCTGTTAGATGAGAGGCAGGACTATTCCAAAGGCCAGCAGCCTGTGAGGGTGCAGACCAGTTTGGCCCCGCAGAAGCCAGGAAGGCCAGGGGAGCCTATACCTCTTCTGGAGAGGGCCCGAGGCCACAGAGCTCACCAGCAGCTCCCAGGCCTGGGCTGGGGGAATGTGTAGGAGGGAGGTCTGGGGAGGGGGCCCTGGAGCTGGGAGGAACAGCCCTGGCAGGCAGGCAGAGGGGGTGACCCAGGAGGGAGGGAGAGCTTGGCTCCAAGCTCATCACTCAGAGAGCTGTCTCCCCCGGGCCCGGAACCCCAGCGGCCTGTCCTCCCCACTTCCTGCGTGCTGGGTCAATATTGTGATTTGCACTGTGCCGTCCTCCTGGGACGGCCTGGCCCTGCGCCGCCCAGGGTCACGGGGCTGGGGGGAGACAGGGGTATGGAGAGGTCACTTGCTGCCTGGAAGATGACTCAGGACCTGAAGGCTGCAGGCGGCGTGGCCGAGAGCCAGGAGCCCCAAAGCAACCTCACCTCCGCCATCCCCACCCAATCCACGAAGAAAGGGCCACCCGCCCAGGAACCCTGACGCGTCAGAACAAGACTGGTGCATTATCAAGGCCTGCGTGCTCCTCCCGTCTCAATGGAAGAATTCGCTGAGGCTTGGAGAAGGGCGGAGCTTCCCCGAGGTCACAGGCGTGTTTGTGGCTGAAGGAGGACCTGACTCCTATTTCCTGTCTTCACATCCAGACCAAACCCCCATCTCCTACTCGCCCTGCCCCAGTTGGTCTACTTACCGCCCTTTTCATCAGCCCTCGTGACTTATTTCCTCTTCTACCTGTCTTGAACATAGGAGAGAGGACAAGGCCAACTCCGGCCAAGGACCATGGGTGTGAGCCTTCTCCAGGGGTGAGAGGCCATCAAGAGAGCACCGTTCAGGATACCCACACAGTAGTAGTTATGGAGACAGTGGTTAAAGGGACGAGCTCTGAGAACAGGGGACCTGTGGTTTCATTTCTACCTAGTGAGCTCATCCCATCAAGACGGAACCTGTGCCTGGGGCCCCTCACTATTTTCCCTGGTGCTCGGTTGGCATGAGCCGAGAGAAGGAAGAACAGAAGAATGAAGGGGTTTATGTCCTGTCTTCCCACAGCACATGAACTCCAGGGGGGTAGAAATTCTGCTCCTCCCAGCACCACCTCTTCTGGAACCTCTTCTTATGCTTCCCGTGGCTACCTCCTACTGTTCCTTTAGGTGTCCACTTAGCTGTTACTTCCTCCTAGAAGCCCTCCCTGACCACCCTTCCAAAACTACATTAGCTGGCATTGCTCCGAATTTCTTATATTCTCCTATCAATGCTCTTATCCCAGAAAAAAGGAATGGCTTGTTTAATGTTCTGCCCCTCTAGACTGAACTAGGACTTGAGTCTCCATCTGTGATGAGACAAGAGGCATTTGTCTCATCATTATATCTCTAGGTTGGGGCCTGGTACAGAGCTGGTGCATGATGAACAGATGAATGAATGAATGAATGAATGAATGAATGAATGAATGAATGAATTCCTCCTGGAATCTGGCCCACACTAGGGTTCAGTGAATGTTAGTGGATGGCGATGGAAGTGATGGTGGCCGTGACTGGGATGGACGGATATCTCTTGCTCTTTTCCGTCCAGCATCCTCCATACTCCATCCTTTGTCTAATATTAGCCACCCCACCTCCTTTAGGAAATTGCTTTTCTTTCCCATATGACTCTGTCAATCACGAAACCTCGATGCCCTACCCACATGACCTAGACTTGGTCAATGATTGCACCCATTTCCCTGGCAGCAGCGATTGGTCCAAAAGTGGGCATGTGGCCCAAACAAGACCAGTCAAAGTCCTTCCTTGGGACTAGAGTGGATCCCAGGAGAAGACAGCCCAGTTTGCGATGACTTAAAATTGGGAGCGGGGAGGTTCCTAAGGGTGCTGCTATCAGAAGGGCAGGCAGAATTAAAGATTTCTCCGATCCTTGGGAAGACGTCTTTGGCTGGAACTGCTCCCCACAGGAATGAAGGCCTGAGGGAGAGGAGAGGAGTTGTTTAGGGGGAAGATATCATTCCCCTTGGCTGGGCTGGGCTTTGGAGGAGGATGTCCCCCCCCCCAATGAAGGCAAGAGGATGGATGGGAGGACCTCGAAGTTACTCCCAGCCCTGGAAGTCTCCGGTTTGCAGCCGTGACGCCAATTGTCTGCAGCCAGACACATTTCTGGACTTGACTGAAAGGGTGGAGATGAGAGTCAAGCCTCTAGAAGCACCTCCGATTCCCACATCTGCAGGCTCCAGACTCATGAGTAGGTGAATCCTGTGGGCGCTCAGAGAAAATTGCAGACTTCTTTGCCCAGCCCACCTGAGTTTGGCTGTCTGTGGGAGAATAAGCCGGTGGCTGCTGGGATGTCGGGAGAATGCAGCATCCCAGGCCATGGCTCTGGGTAGTCTCCAGGCCCCCCTCAAGAGGAGGCTGCAGATGGGGCTCAGAAACCCTTGCCTTATGCTTGGAGGAAAACATGGAAATGCTGTCCTACACTTCTAGCTTGCCAGTGTCCCCTGTAATTTACAGTGACAACCTTGCCTCACCCCCGTGTCACAAAGGACCTCAGCTGGGCACCTCCCCATAAGTCCATGTTTCCACTCCCCCTCTCGTCTTTAAAACCTAGAACGAACGTGCCGTCAAGGGAGCTGCGCACCTCTTCGGGAGAGGCACAGTGCCCCTCTGAGACAGTTTCCTCAACTGTATGATGGAGAAGAACCTTCCCTGCCAACACTTCGGGATGCTAAGATGATCAGATGGGCTGGGATGATGACCAGGCTTTGAAAGTGATAAAGCCTCTAACCAGGATGCAGCCTACTGATCCTCCACATGGATACCTGGGGGCGGGGGTTGGAGTCCCCGATGTGTGCTCTCTTGGAGATGGGGTTTGGAGAGAGGGGTGAGTCCTGTCTGGTCTGGAGGCAGGAGGATGGACAAGACCCTTTTGAGCCTTGAGCTGACTGGCCCAACCTAGAGATGATGTGGTCAGACTTTAAGTCCCCACTGGACTGGTGCCCCAGCCCCTTTGTTGAAAATGCATGCTGGGAGAGCCAAAGGTCATGAGTGACACTTCCTCTTGCCTTCCCATCCAATCCTGGTCCTGTTGATACTCCACTATCTCTCTTGGATCCCCCCATTTCTCACCACATCCACAGCTACTGGCCGGGTCCAAGCCATCCTCTCTCTCCTGGACGACGGTTCTGCCTACATCCATTCCTGCTGCCCTAGAATCCTTTCTCTACATGGAAGCCAAAGTGATTCAACAAAACAAACAAACCATATACACATAAGTATATCAATCAGTCTCTTTCAATGTCTTCCTATTACTCTTAGAAAAATATCCAAAGTATTGACCAAGGAGAAAAGATAATCTGATGTTTCTTTGTTTTTAAATTGTGGTAAAATATGCATAACATAGAATTTACCACCTTAACCATTTTTAAGTGTACAGCTCAGTTGTGGGCAGTGCATTCAGCTTGTTGCGCATCCAATCTATAGAACTTTTTCATCTTCCACAACTAAAATTTTGTACCCATGAAACAGCTCCCCTCTCCCCCTCCCCCAGCCTCTGGCAACCACCTTTCTACTCTCTCTATGAATTTAACCACTCTATGTATCTCATTTAAGTAGAATCCTACAACATTTGTCTCTTTGTAACTGGTTTATTTCACTTAGTATAATGTCCGCAACGTTCATCCATGTTGTAGAATGTGTCAGAATTTGCTGCCTTTTTAAGGCTGAATAATATTCCATTATATGGACATACAACATTTTGTTTATTCATTCATCCACTGCTAAGTACTTGTATTGTGTCCACCTTTTGGCTATTATAAATAAATATGCTATTAACATGGGTGTACAGGTATCTCTTCAAGACTCTGTTTTTAGTTCTCTTAGATACATAACCAGAAATGGAATTGCTGGATCATATGGTGATTCTATTTTAAATTTTTTGAGGAACAGCCATACTGTACTCCATAGCAGCAGTATCATACATTCCAACAGTGCGCAAGGGTCCAAGTTTCTCACATCCTTGTCAATACTTGCTTCCTGTTTTTGAGAGTAGCTATCCTGCTGGGTGTAAAGTGAGATCTGAGGTGTGTTGATGGGGGAAATACCAGTATTATGTGGAACTCCTGTGTGTTACAGGACATCTAGCATCGCTTCCAGCACCAAGTGCCAGTGGCATGTCCCCCAGTTCCTGTGACAACCACAACACATTTGCTGGGGAGGGCGGTACCCCCAGCCAAGAACCGACAGCCTTGCTCACATCCTCTGCTTTGTCTCGTACAACGCTCCCCCTTGCTCACCACCTCAGCCACTCTAGCCTTCTCTCTGCTCCTCCGCCGTGCCAACCCGTCTCACCTCAGGGCCTTTGCACCTGCCATCCCTTCTGCCTTGCATGTTCTTCTCCTGGATCCTCACGTGACAGATCTCATCCTTCGGATCTCAGCTCAAATGCCACCTCCTCAGGGAGTCCTTCTCTGACCAACCCCTCAAACACAGCCCCCTTGCTCTCTCTCACGTGACCCTGCCATACTGTCACATCGCCATCTGAAGCTACCTTCTTTATTGTGGGCGGATATACTGTCTCTCCATCAAGAATACAAGTTCTTGAGAGCAGACCTTGTCTTTCTCCTTCTCAGGGGAAACCTGGACACCTAGAGCAGTGCCTGGCACATAACAAGTGCTCGATAAATGTCTGTAGACTGAACAGCCGGTCGAGTGCGGTCGTAGAGCAGGGAGGGGGATCTCTCCCTCTTGCCGCCACTGTGTTCACAGAGGAGCATCACGCGGCCCAGAAAAGGGAAGGGACTTGGTCAAGGTCACACAAGGTCCAAGCCAGGGTCCATCCCTGGTCTCGCGACCCACGCCTGCTGCTCTTTCCTCCACATCTCGCACGTCTCCAGGGGCCTTCCGTGCTGGGGTTGGCGCCCATGCGTTGAGAGTCACGTGCTATTGATCTGCGTGGGAGGCAACTTATGGTCTCCAGCCAGTGGGTGTTGCCTTCCACGTGGTCTGTTCGTTCTTTGGCCACCAAATGAAGTTGTTGGCTTCTTTGGATGCTGGGCAGTATGAAAAGCCAGTCTTTACCCTGTAGAACCACTTCACTCAGTGAGAGTTTCAGGAGGGGCTTGTGGAGCAGAGGCAGCCTGCACACACACTGAGGGTCACGGGCCAACTCCACACAGAGCTGACTGCGGAACCACGGGCAGAGCCGTCTTCCGTGTGGAATTACCCTCCATCTGTTCTCTCT
>NW_011888817.1:2119459-2132788 GCF_000151845.1 Pteropus vampyrus | reverse complement strand
TTATTTCACTTAGTATAATGTCCGCAACGTTCATCCATGTTGTAGAATGTGTCAGAATTTGCTGCCTTTTTAAGGCTGAATAATATTCCATTATATGGACATACAACATTTTGTTTATTCATTCATCCACTGATAAGTACTTGTATTGTGTCCACCTTTTGGCTATTATAAATAAATATGCTATTAACATGGGTGTACAGATATCTCTTCAAGACTCTGTTTTTAGTTCTCTTAGATACATAACCAGAAATGGAATTGCTGGATCATATGGTGATTCTATTTTAAATTTTTTGAGGAACAGCCATACTGTACTCCATAGCAGCAGTATCATACATTCCAACAGTGCACAAGGGTCCAAGTTTCTCACATCCTTGTCAATACTTGCTTCCTGTTTTTGAGAGTAGCTATCCTGCTGGGTGTAAAGTGAGATCTGAGGTGTGTTGATGGGGGAAATACCAGTATTATGTGGAACTCCTGTGTGTTACAGGACATCTAGCATCGCTTCCAGCACCAAGTGCCAGTGGCATGTCCCCCAGTTCCTGTGACAACCACAACACATTTGCTGGGGAGGGCGGTACCCCCAGCCAAGAACCGACAGCCTTGCTCACATCCTCTGCTTTGTCTCGTACAACGCTCCCCCTTGCTCACCACCTCAGCCACTCTAGCCTTCTCTCTGCTCCTCCGCCGTGCCAACCCGTCTCACCTCAGGGCCTTTGCACCTGCCATCCCTTCTGCCTTGCATGTTCTTCTCCTGGATCCTCACGTGACAGATCTCATCCTTCGGATCTCAGCTCAAATGCCACCTCCTCAGGGAGTCCTTCTCTGACCAACCCCTCAAACACAGCCCCCTTGCTCTCTCTCACGTGACCCTGCCATACTGTCACATCGCCATCTGAAGCTACCTTCTTTATTGTGGGCGGATATACTGTCTCTCCATCAAGAATACAAGTTCTTGAGAGCAGACCTTGTCTTTCTCCTTCTCAGGGGAAACCTGGACACCTAGAGCAGTGCCTGGCACATAACAAGTGCTCGATAAATGTCTGTAGACTGAACAGCCGGTCGAGTGCGGTCGTAGAGCAGGGAGGGGGATCTCTCCCTCTTGCCGCCACTGTGTTCACAGAGGAGCATCACGCGGCCCAGAAAAGGGAAGGGACTTGGTCAAGGTCACACAAGGTCCAAGCCAGGGTCCATCCCTGGTCTCGCGACCCACGCCTGCTGCTCTTTCCTCCACATCTCGCACGTCTCCAGGGGCCTTCCGTGCTGGGGTTGGCGCCCATGCGTTGAGAGTCACGTGCTATTGATCTGCGTGGGAGGCAACTCATGGTCTCCAGCCAGTGGGTGTTGCCTTCCACGTGGTCTGTTCGTTCTTTGGCCACCAAAGGAAGTTGTTGGCTTCTTTGGATGCTGGGCAGTATGAAAAGCCAGTCTTTACCCTGTAGAACCACTTCACTCAGTGAGAGTTTCAGGAGGGGCTTGTGGAGCAGAGGCAGCCTGCACACACACTGAGGGTCACGGGCCAACTCCACACAGAGCTGACTGCGGAACCACGGGCAGAGCCGTCTTCCGTGTGGAATTACCCTCCATCTGTTCTCTCTCGCTCTCACTCATCTTTCCATCCTAAAGGGTATAGCTGAATTTAGGCACATGAACTATGCAGTCAATGTGCCTCTTTTCTCTTGAGAAAGGCCTTGGCTGCCCAAACATGGCCTCTCTTAGACCCACTCCAACGTCAATTCATTGACAAAAACGTTGGCCTCCTTGGTGAATGGAACTCTCAGTTAGTGTTAACCTGACATAGCTGGAAGGTATTTCTCCAGTGAGGTAATTTTGTGTACAGTCAGGCTGACTTTGGGAGTCAGACCTGGGTTGGGAGCTCCTGAGTCAGGTGTTCCCCTCATCTCCAGGTAGGGCTACCGTGGAAGGCTGTATGAGACAATGCACATGCGAGAGACTTAACGCAATCCTGGCACATAACTGAGGGCTTGGTTAGCCACCATTCCCAACCAGCAGTTGGAAAGACTGCCTGGCACTGTCCTCGCTCCCAAGTCTTGCCCTAGCTCCCCTGGGAATTTCCTCCCATTTCCATTTCCAAAGGATTGGACAAGACCCAAGACCAGTGCATCTAGAGGGACAGAGAAATAAAATGGGATGAATGTAATCATGCTGGTAACTAAATAAGACCCATTTCTGGAGCATTGATTATGTGCAAGGTGCTATCTCAGCCCTCTGCCAGTGGTAACTAATGGGATGCTCGCAGCCACCCTGAAACAATTACCGATAAAATAATTACTGATTTATCCTCATTTGACCAATGTGGAAACTGAGGCAAAGAAATTCTAATTGAACTGCCTAAGGTCACATGGCTAAAAAGTGGCTGGGCCAGGCAGCCCAGAGCCAAGAAGAAGGGCCACATAAAGGGCATGGGGTAGCAGCGGGATGCCCATTGCAGCCTGAAGGTCAGTCAGGCTTTGCTCTCAGAGCCTGAAGGTGGAGTTGACACCTGGCCCTAGTGTCTCCCCTTCCCAGGGAAACCCCCTGACTGATCACCCCACCTAAAACAGCACCCCCTCACCCTCAGCCTCCCCCACCAGCCTATACCCTGCTTTATTTTCCTCAGAGTACATAGTATCATCTGAGTAAGGCAGAATATAGTGTTTGGGCTTTATCCTTGGTCCCTGGGCAGATGAGGGAGGATAATGGGAAGGCAGCCCCACAACACACACACACACACGCACACCCCTTATCCCAACGGTCGTCCAGAGGGGCAGACTTTAACCCATCGCAGTGTGGAATCCATTGCCCAATCCTCTGGGCCAGGCCGTGTGACTGGGCCATAGGGACAGTCAAAGGCAACAGGAGCCTGCACTTGGGGTGCCCACAGTCCCCCAGGAACACAGACAGTTGAACTCACGTGTATAATGGCCTTTCATAGACAAAGTGGCTCATGCACCAGCAATGGCAGAACGGGGCATGCCTGCACGCCTCTGCTTATGCTGCCCCTGCCTCCTGGAATGCCATCCACCCACACAGCAAATATTTACTAAGCTCCTATTATATACCAGGCACTGGGAAAACAGATATAATCCACGGCAGATATGGTTCCTGCCTTCACAGAGCCCTGGTATGCCTAGGAAACTCTTGCTCATTCTTCAAAACCCTACTCCAAAACCCTCTCTTCAATGTGAAACCTCCCTTGACTTCCCCGAGTCATAAGCTGCTTCTTTTCCAGGGCTCTCCTAGCATCCTATGACTTTAGATGTAGAGCAAAGAGAAAGGGAACACAGGCCACGAACACTTCCTGTGCACCGGACGCTTGTGCTGGGCACCACACAGGCAATATCCCGCTCCAGGTTCTCAGCAGCTCTGCAAAGAGGAAACGGTCCCCCTTTTGACAGATGAGAAAACAGGCTCAGAGAGGTTCAGTCTCTCGCCACAGGTCACACTGTCAGCTGGTAAATGAGAAAGCAGAGACAGGAAACCACAGCAGTCCTGCTCCAGGATCATTGTTGACCATGCTGTGAATACCCTGAAGGCAGGGGAGGTGGGCCGTGTTGTCACTGCACTCTGTCCCTAGGCCCCAGCACAGGCAGGGTGCACAGTAGGTCCTGGCGCGGAGGGAGTGGGCAGAAGCGCCCTGGAGCCGGGCTGGGGCTGCGCTGCCCTCCTCGGGGCCTAGGTGGCGATGTGCACACTCTTGTCTCCCCAGCCCCTTGCAGGTCTCCACTTCAGCTCCCAGATCCATGGCCTGGAAAGATGTTTCTCTCCTTTTCCCAGCTTCCTCTGCCTGGGAGCCTCTGGGACCAGTTCAGCCTCTATCTTTGCTGACTGGGGTACCCCTTCGTGAGGTGTGTCACCATGGTGGGGCCTCGGGATGGGCCGACTCTCCTTTCCCAAAATGTTGTGGAGGGGAGAGAGAAACTCAGTCATGTACATGGTAAGACCCAACAAGCCCCTGGCCCAGGTAGCCTGGGGCAGGGGAGTGGGGAAGGCACGTGCCAGGGACCCAGCCCTCTCTGCTGTCACCCTCCCTATTGTTCCAGGGTACCTTCTTCACACCCCACAAAGCCAGGAGTTGCCATTTACAAAGCTCCAGAGACCAAGACAGAACATCTCAGCCACTCTGCACCACCCAGATGGGGGACAGAGACCAAGAGAGGGACAAGGACAGAACTTTGTCCAAAGCACCCCACAAGTCAGGTGGGAGCTAGGGTAGAACCTAGATTTCCTGATTTGTATCCTCAACAACTTCCAGCACAGTCTGAAGCAGTTTCTACAGGGCCCCGGGGGCAACTGGAGAAAAATGCAGTCCAACCAGTTATCTGATGTAGTAATAATAAAAATAACAACAAATCCCATTTCTGTCTAGTTTTCAGCCTTTCACCTGCATTACTTCATTTGTCCTTGCACCTGCCAGGAGAAGTGGGTGCCACTGTCCCTCATTTTACCACTGCCCAGAGAGGAAAGGGCTTACCCCAGTTCCCACAGTGTTGGGACCAGGTCCCAGCTCCCCGACCTGAAGTCTTGCCAAAGGGAGGGAGGGGGTTTGGCAGGGGGAGGCGTGAATCGAGGTGAGAGGCAGGGAAGGCTGAGTTTTAGGAAGGGGTGAGGCAGCCAAGTTGTGAGGTGCAGGTGTACTCCTCCTCCAGACTGACCCCCCAGCCCTGAACCTCTTTCAAAGCAGCAGCCAGGCTCTGCCCTGAACCAAGCTACCTCTCTTCCCTCCTCCTCTCCCTGACCGCAGCCCCCACAGAGTCATCTGGGCCTCCACTGACCATCTGATCCGGTTTTCTCCGCCTGCCCTTAGGCAGTCCTTTCCCCCATCCCGGACTCGATGTCCCCATCTGTATAACAGGTGAGTTGGGCTTTGAGTTTGGCCTTTCAGCTCTCATAAGCTGATCTCTCTGGAGAAAAGGATGAGGGCAAGATCAACAGAAGGAAAGGGGAAAGGCTTGTGTGTGAGGCATCTACCAAGTGCCAGGCACTATGGCCTGACTTCTTCGCTGGTGGCACAGAGCAGCCAAAGGCAGATGCTGCCCAGAAAGCTTAGAGTCCATGCGATGGACACTACTCCCCGCCCTCCTGTGCCTTCATTTTCTTATCTGTCTAGTGGGGATAATAAACCCACTTCATACCGTTGTAGAGAGAGCCCGATGCGATAACACAGACAATGTGCTTCACACAGCACCCACCACATGACAATCAAAAGTGTTATTATCGTCATTGTCATCATCTTCATCTATCCTTCTCCTGGTCTGGTCCAGCCCATTCAGCACTCAACCTTAAAATCTCCTTACTTGGCATCAAAATAGCCTGGGCTCTCCCCTCAACTCTGTCATTAGCCTGCCAAGTCACCCGAGACTCAGTTTCTTCACCTGCCAAATGGGGCCAATAAGCTTTGTGTGGACAAGTATTATGGGAATGCAGCAAGGTCACACGTAGAAGAGTGCCAAGGACAGGACGTGGCCAATAAAGTGTGATGAGCGCTTGTCCCCTTTCCTTGTTGATCGAAATGAAATTTGATGACAGAGCAGAGCAGATCCACGACAACACTACCCCTAGTATTTTGTGAGCACTTTCCACATGCCTGACACTGGCCTCACGATTTTGTTTACTTAACTCACTTAATTCTCATAAACAACATTACGGGGTGGGCAGAGAGAGACTACACCCATTTTACAGAGTGGGAAAGTGAGCCAGAGAAGCAAAACACCGTCTTCTCAAAGCCTCCAATGCTATGTAAAGCCCATCGGCACCCACATTTACTGAGCAGCTACTTTGTGCAGGGGGCGTCCTAACCCCTTTCCTGTGTTTGCACCTTCAGTTCTCCCAACAATGCTATAAGGCAGATGCTACCACTGTCCCCATTTGACAGATGAGAAACTGAGGCACAGAGAGGTGAAGTCATTCATCCAGTCAGCACATGGCTGAGCCAGGACTCACACCCAGTTCTAGGAAAGTCCTCTACGTGGCTCTCACAACCTCTGCACCAGACCTCACCTAGAGTGTGGCACTCCCATGAGGCCTCAGCAGCACCTAGGGGTGCAGGCCAGACGTCCATGACTCCAGAAGCTTATGGGGAGGTTACTCCTTATATTTGGTACCCTCAGGGAGCTGGGGGTCTCAGGTAGGGCAAAGCTACATGCTCTCAGGAGAGCTAACATGCTCCCCCCGCCCCGCCGGTGTCCCAGACGGGCAGGGAACAGGTGCACAGATCCCAGCCCCCGGCTAGGTGAGGCGGGGGACTCATTTGGCAGCCGGAGCCCTGCAAGAAACAAGAAGAAACCCAGCCTGCAGCCCCTTGGCCCTGGCAGGAGATTAACAAAACAAATACCCGAGCAATCTCAATTTCAACACTTGGGGAGGGGGGCCAAGTGTCAGGGCACAGGGGGCGGGAGGGAAACCTGGAGACATTTTACCACCTAAATAACTTTCCCTCTGTTTAGTTTCACACAAATGTACACTCAAGTGCTCATTCTCTCTCTTTTTTTACATTTTTATTTTATTTTTACAAATGCTCAAACTTTCCTGCCACAAATTATTCTTGGCCAGGTTACAAGTAGAAAGGCTGTGTGTATCCTTTACTTGACAAAAAGGAGGAGGGGGAAGAGAGGGTTCTTATGAAATATTTTGGTTGTGGCTTTGAGGTGGGATTTCTTTCTTAATTTTCCTGACTGTGCCTTTGCCTGGGAGTCCAGGAGCCCGCGCCTCCTCGTGCACGAGCAGTCACCGCGTGGTCTAAACCCCCCCACTGCTGTGCTCACCTCCAGCTGCCCTAATGGGGTTTTGTGGTTCTGGTTTGGAATGGCGTTTGGAAAGGGCAGATTGGAGCTGGCACCGGGGCATCTCACCTGGCCCAGGCCCTGCAGGGTCCCACACCTGGGCCAGCTGGAGGGTTGTGTCTGGAGCCCTGGGAGCTGGGGCAGAGGTTCCCACACTCCCAGGTGGACCTGGCCTGCTCCACCCAGAACCCAAGGAAGAGACTGGCTCTGGGGTCTCCCCAGTTGTGCAGGAGCAGGCGAACTGTCCAGTTCCCCTCAACCCCGCCCCACCCTCCAGTCTCCCCACTCCTGCAGTATGGCCCAGGACCCCTCCCCAGCCTCATCTCACCCCTCTGCCCCCATCACTTTGTGCCAGCCACGTCATTTCTCAAACATACCCAAGCTTTTCCTACCCTGGGGCCTTGGCCAGTGCTCTTTCCTCTTCCTGAAATTCCTGCCCCTCCGGTATTCCCATGGCACCTTTCCATTTATCATCCAGGTCTCAGCTGGACCGTCACCTCTTCAGAGAGACTTTCCTGACCTCATTCAAAGTAGGGACCCTGTTATTTGACATCTCAACCCTTTGTTGGTTTTCCTCATAGCACTTAGGCAATTTATTCCAGTTTTATTTGTCTTTATTCTTGTTTTCTTCTGGTCCTACCCAACTAGAGAGAATGAATGAATGAGTGAATAAGTGAACAAGTAAATAAATGAATGAGTGAGTCCTTCACATTGATACTAACCCTGAGCTGTCCATGGCTGCCCTGTGTGAAGGCCACTCCTCCCCAGGCTGGTTAGAAGGGAACGTAGCAGTGCTGGTCTAAGGGTATCTGATGGTGTCCACCAGTCCTGTGTTGGGGGGGTGGGGAGGGGAGGAGCGGTCTCTGTCACCAGCAGCGGCGTCTAGGCCCTCTTGGGATCTGACCAAATCACCAAGAACATTTCATAGTCATTTCTTACAAAAGTAAAATCACACAGCCACAGCCACATAAACCAATGTCCACTTTTGTGCCCAGTGCCCGAGGGTCTGACCACGCTAATTCAATTTAGGTCAGAGTTTATTCAAATTGTGCGTCTTAACTTGACGGTGAGCTTTTCAATGCACACTCACCATCTCGGAAGTGCTGTCAAGGCAGAGGCCGTGAATTCCATTTGACAAATGAGGAAACTGAGGCTCAGAGAGGTGACGGGATTTGCACAAAGCCACCCAGCACTCCTCATCTTTACCTCTCTGCAGTCGCTGGGCCTGCTCTCCTGCATTAATTTGCGATCGGCACTGCAGTCCACCCATCCCTAGGTGAGCAGCCCAGACACTTAGGAGGTGTCCTTTAGTCCTTCCTGCCCCTCAAAATCAAATCCAAACTGTCGCCGAGTCCCGTGGGGTCGGCCTCCCAGCACGCCACGCCTATACCTTCTCACTGCTTCTCGCTCGACAAACGTGTTCTGGGATTACTGTTGTCAGCCTCGACGTGCACAGACACGGAACAATGAGCCAGACCGTGACCCCTGGTGCTGCTTCAGGAATTGTGTCATTTTATTAGTATGATGAGTGAGTTTATGAAGTTCTGGGGTATGTAATTATATATTCATTTTATTGATGAGCAGCCTGAGGCTAGAACTTTCTTATCCCTTAATGGAAACCCTGCTGCTCCCCTCCGGCAATTACAGTAGAAATTAATGGATACTTAATATGATTGAGCTCATGAGCAATAATTTTGGGGGCCAATTACATGTGCTGTATCTCTTCGGAAGGAGTGTCCAGCCAGCATCCCGGCCAGCATGCACTTGCCCTTATTATGGTCTTCAGTGGTCATGAGTGGGTAGAGGGTGAGGGGAGTGTGTTGGCTTTCTAGTTCTCCCATCTCCCACCCCAGTTCTGAGCATCGCAAGTGCCCAACAAGCCTTTGTTAATGGGCGCCATCAGCATTCTCTCTTCCATCCCTAGTTAGGAAGGAAAGAGATTAGTGGAGAGCTGGGGGAGCGAGTGGGCTGTGAGGAGAGGTGGGAGAAGGGATTCTAGGCAGGAGGCGGCTGTCTACTTGGAGCAGAGGCCCCTGGACAGGAAGGAAACGTACAGGGAGGGAGCAGAAGATGGAGCTGGGGACGGGCGTGGTGAACAGTTTCTCCGCTAAACACCCTCCCAGTCTTGGAGTTCTGGACACACGTCCCGATGCCGTGCATACCTACCGTGCACCAGGCACCTGCTAGGGGCTGGCGACATGGCATGGGACGGAACAGACAAGAATCTCTGTCCTCGTGAAGCTTCTATTCTAGCGGGCAGTGATGGACGACAAGTAAACATGTAATAACCGTGGGGTATTGGCCAGGAATAGATAAGAAAGATCGATGGACAGAATGAAGCGAAGCTAAAGCTGGGGAAGAGACCTGTAAGCACTAAGAGGAAGTTGTCTCATGATCTCAGGGAGGAAAGCCCTTCCTCAGCAAGTCACGAAACCCCAAAGCCAGAAAAGAGAAAACCGATGGATTTAAACATGCAGACATTAAGCCTTGAGGAGTCTGGAGCAGAAAGAGCGAAGGGCATGGAGGGGTGGAAGCTATGGCCATGCAAACCACAGTCAGGTGGTGCACCCAGCCCAGGAGGCCCCTGGACTAGGGGTGGAGAGATGGGGGGCCCCTGCACACAGCCACACCCCATTAACCCCCTGCTCACTCTATTCCTGCCCCTACTGCTCCTGCCTCCCCTTCCTAACCTGTCCCAGGCAACAGCGGAGGTCTTTCAGCCCCTCCTTTCTCAGCCCCATAGCCCCAGTCACGGGACTCTGGGTTCTGGTTGCCCCTGGCCCAGCCTGACAGGGGCAGCTGTTCAGCTCCCCGGATCAGTTCACCACTGAGAGATGAGGTGAGCTTGTCACTTGGGCCCTGAGGGAGGCACCTGTCCTTGCCCTGACCCAGGTCTGCCCGGGGCCTCGGGGCCTCACTCACTATGCTGAGGACTCCACCTCGGCCTCTCCCTGGCCCTGTTCCCAGTCCCCTGGCCCCACCTGGACGTCCTGAGGGCTGCCCCTCCCCAGCTCCAGATCAGCCCGCCTCCTCACAAACGTGCCCAGGCATCGTGGCTTAGGTGTTCTTCCAGGGCCTGCCAAGAGCCCTTGCACAGCCTCAGCAGCTTGCTTACCTGCAGCCACAGAGCTGGGAGGTAGCAGAGCCAGGACTCGAGCCCAGCTCTGGCTGGCTCTGCCCTCCTTTTGCCTCTGTACCTGCCCACTGGTAACCAGCCAGAAAGCCATGCCCGGACTCTGGCTGAAAGCTGGTCTTCTTCAGCCCTTGGAAACAAAGAAAAAGTTGAAATTGTGGGGTCCCCAGGTCCTTAAAATGCCTGGTATGGGGTCTAGGCACATCTGACAGTGAGGAAGGAGGAAGGGGGAAGGCAGAAGAAGCCTGTAGATTGAGGCAGAAAGAAAAGGACAGAGAAACAGAGAGTCGACCCGGAAGAATGGAGGCAGAACCAGAGCAGAAACAGGGAGGTGAGTGGGCCCAGAGCCCCAGCAGTGTGCCCTGGACCCAGCCCAACAGGACAGGAAGCCTTCACAGCACAGCCAGGTCCCTCAGTGACACGGACAGGGAAACAAGGACCAGCAAGGCCATGCAGGAGAAAGAAGCTTCCTGTCCCAGGCCAGCTGGAAGCCCCCTCTCTGGGCCTCCTGCCACAGCCCCAGGTGTGGAGGAGTCTCTCCAGGGAAGCAAGGAGATCAAAAAAAGGAGAAGCCGATAAATCACCAGCCTGTGCCTCCCTCTCTACTCTCCACGCACCGGAGAGCCTTCCCATAGCAGCTCCGATGTGGTTCAAGGACCCCGGGAGATCCCAGCCCAGTGTGGCTCCCTCCAACCCAGCCCCCTCTTCCAGACTCAGCCTTTCCTCTGCACAGGGCCGACCTCCCCCCCGCCCCCGCCCACATACACCCCAACAACACACATGTACATGCACAGGTGATGCACATGCACCACAGAGCAAGGGGCCACTCACACCCACCGTGGGGTGGGAGTCCAGCTTTGACCACCTCCTCTTACTAAGGCCATCTTGGAGGACGTGGCAGGACGTGCGCTCCACGGAGTTTCTCCCCGGAAGTCAGCATTTGTTGTAGAGAAATTGTATTGAAATGAACACCCAGGACCCTGCTGAAGAGGAAATGGGAAGAGGACATGAGGCTACACCAGCCACAGTTTCATACCCCTGAGCAGAGCTTCCTGGGCACGTGAGCTTCCTGGGTCAGTCTTCAGACTGCTACCCCTTCTACTGGCCTGAAGCTTCTTATGCAGTGGCAGCTTGAAGCCATGGTGAGGGGGTGGGGGGACACAGCGTGGAGTTGGTTGCAATGCCAGCATCACCACTTCTGTGTGGCTTTGGGCGTGTCACTTAACCTCTCTGAGCCTCTGATGCCTCATTCAGCAAGAGGAGCCAGGCCTAGAAAATACCACCTTTCTAAATCCCTTTCCTTTCGTCCTGTTTAACTCTTTCCCTATCACTAATCACCACCTTGCTTATTTGTCTAATGTCTGTCTCATCCCAGGAGGATATGTACTCCTGTGAGGTCAGGAATCTCTTGTCTTATTTATGCTCAGAGCCTAGAATAGTGCCTGACACATGGTAGACCCTCAATAAATTTTTTTTTAATGAAGGAAGGAATGAATAAATGCTAACCTAAAAGAGCTGAGGATTAGGAAATTAGGTCAGGGAGAGTGAAAAGAATAGGGGAAAGGGTATGAGTAAGAATAGACATGAAATAGATGCACAGACATGTTTGTGCACAGAGATGGACGTATGAGACCATACACACACGCACACACAGATCTTCTCACACTCGAATGTATCCCCAAATCTACATACCCATGCACATACACCCTTGCACACACGCACACTCATACAGAGTCCCTTACCAGCACTGCGTTCTGGCCCTGCACCCCCCAGTCCACACCCCTCCCTGGGCAAGGAGAGGAGCTTTTCCAGGCGACCTCACTGAGTGGGCAGTGAAACTCTACCAGCTCTGTTTCAAAGCTGATTTGGCTCCAGTCTCCCTTGTAATCTGCTCCCGGATCAGTGCTCACAGGGGTGCTGGCCCTGGCCTGAGGTCAGGACCTCTCACCTTCTCCCAGGAAGTCCCACTGAGTCTCCCCCACCACCACCACCACCACCACAGTCCTGCACTCTGGCTGTGGCTCATTCTCCTGACCAGTATAACCTGCTGAGCTGAATTCTTGCTGGGCACTTTCAAACAATTCCAGTTATTTAAGGGGAGGAGTGATACTGTGGCTCCCAGCAGGGCCTTGGGGGAGGGGGGGTTAGGGAGCAGAGGGGACACCCTTCAGGATGAGACAGTCTCTAAGATGCTTGTTCTGCAACCAAGCGCCCGGTCCTGCCCCTGCCTCCCCCAACCCCAGCCTCAGTTCCCCAAGAACCCTGAACTTCCTCAAACCTCCAGGCCTTTGCCCCTGCAGTGCCTCCTGCCTGGAGTACTCCACCCTTCACTTCCCAACCAGCGAACTTCTCCACATCCTTCAAGGCCCCAGCCAGATGTCCCTGACACCTCCTGGCAGGGGCTCCCACCACCCTCTGCCTGTCTTCTTCTCTCTGTTACCATCACCTCTTTAGATTTCTGCCTTTGATCTGGACGCAGGTCTTTGAGGTCAGAAAGCACGGTGATCCACTGCAGATCCCAGAACAGGGCCTGGCACAGAGCACAGGGCCTGGCACAGGGCACAGGGCCTGGCACAGAGCGCAGGCCCAGGAAATGCTTGTGGCATGTGGAAAAGGGCTGGGGAGGGCCTGCAGAGGCCTGGAGTAAGTGCCCGAAGTCCTGGTTCAGTCACTACCTTACTCGTGACCTTGAGCAAGTCACCCCCCCTCTCTGGTCTGCTATCCTTGAGAGTCTGGGTTCACTGTGGCCTGTGAAGAGCTGTGAAGTGACTCTGACCCTGAAGGGAGAGGGTGGTGCCTTGAGAGAGCTGTCACGGCCACGTGCAAGCCAGGCGCTGCCCTCAGGGTTGACGGAGTAGCCACTCATAAGCAGAAAGGAGAAAGAGTGAGTGCTGCCTTGGCATGAGTCTTCGCTCTATCGCCAGCACCTGTTGCTAGCACCATCTCTACGACCATCAACTATCTCCAAGACCCCCGCCCTCACAGCCCCACGGTCTTCCCCACTACTGCTCCAGCGCCAACACCACCGTCATGGCCGTCAATACCACCGTCTTCCCCGTCACCCGCACGGCTTTGACGTCATCCTGCCTGCAGCCCGCGTGCTCGCACGGTTTTGTTCTCCTCAAGGCAGAACTGTTTCTTATTCCTCTCTGGACCCCCCATCACCCAGCCAAGATCCCGGCACAATCTAGAAGCTCCATGCTGTGGGCTGAAGGAAAGAAGGGCTCAGTGGGTGAGGGTGTGGCCCTGGGGTTTGGCCCTCCTCACGCAAGACTCACTTAGCCAATAGGGAAAGCTAGAACAGGTCAGAGCCCAAAGTCTAAGATGATCCCAGCGACGCCCCTGTGTCACTGTCCCTGCCCTGGCTGCCAGGAACAACAAGGCCACCAAGCGAATGATTTCTCTCTGAGTCCCCAC
>NW_011888817.1:2114636-2117659 GCF_000151845.1 Pteropus vampyrus | reverse complement strand
GGACTTGAAACTTACCAGGAACGAGGCCTGAGACTGAGGACAGGCAGGAGTGGTAGTCCTTAAAGTTCTCTGTTCCCACTTCTGCCTTACTTAGTTTCCTCTGTTGCCAAGTGGTGGCTGTGATTCTGAATGTGCAAGGCCCATCCATGGGTACTCGGTTATAATAATAAAGATCTTGGCTACTTCTTACTGGGGACAAGCCTTTAAAGTGTATTATTTTCACTTAATCCACATGGCAATCTGAGATGTGGGCCCTACTATCATCCACATTTTACAGAAGAAAACACTGAAGTTCAAAGAGGCGAGGAAATTGCCCCTAATAGCACAGTTTATAAATGTCTAGTAAATGTTAGCTGCTAATACTGCTAGTTTCTTGCTCTTGTATTTTGGCTGAGCTCATAGCAGCCCTGACTGACCCCTGACTCCATTCCTTCCTCACTGTCCATCCTGATAGGCCACCAGCACAATCCTCATCCATTGGTTCACTTTTTTCACCTAAGAATTTTTATGAATAACAATCGTTAGTGACCAATATTAGCCCTTGATAATAACTAGCAAGTACTGAGCCTAAGCACTGAGCCAAGTGCTCTGTAATCTTTGTGACGGCTCTGTGGGGTCGGAACCAGATTTGGAATGAGGAAACAGAGGCCCAGAGAAGGGCGTGCACGTGCACTGTGCTCCAGGAGAGCTATCTTTCATTTCTGGAACATACTTCACTCTGTCTCACCTCTTGGTCATTGCCGTGCTATTCTCCCTGCCTGGAACAACTCGTCCGTTTATAGTGGGTGTCTAGGCTGCGACATGGGCTCCTGCAAGACAAGGACATGTCTTTGCTGTTGAGGAGGCTTTGAATCCGGAAACAGTGAAGGACTTAATTAGTAAAGGAATAACTGCTCAGAACCTTAACGATATAAACTCAACAGGGCCTAAAAGACAATCATGATGCCCATGCTTCTGTGTTTTTTCCAGATTTTCTCCAGATAAAACAATCTTGGTTCATGTAACATTTCCATATCATAACTTTTAGAACCCTGAGTTTCTGATAGAGGAATAAGTGAATGAGTGAATGAAAAAGTGACTGGATGAATTCTTAAGTGATGTGTAAGTGAGCAAATAAGTTAGTGAGCTGGAACATGAATTAGAGATTTGTTGAAACAATGAAGCAAATGGGTGAATAGACGGATGAATAAATCAAGGGAAAAGAAGGAAGGGAGGAAAGAAGAGAAAAATGAAAGAATGAATCATCCAGGTGGCGGGGCACCTCCAGCAGGGTCAAGTGTATGAGAGCAGGTGAGTTGCTGCCAATCCCAGAGAGACGCCCCAGGCCTCATCCACAAGCCCCAAAACCAAAGGCTCTATTGGGTTGGCAAACTATGGTTCACAGGTCAAATCTGACACACCGACTGTCTTTGTAAATAAAGTTTTATTGGAACACAGCCATGCTCATTTATTTATGTGTTGTCTACACTAGCAGAGTTGAATAGCTGCGAGTGAAACTGTATGGCCTATAAAGCCTAAAATATTTTCTACCTGACCCTTTACAGGAAAAGGTTGCCGCCCTCTCCAGTAGAGCCTCTTGCTGGAGAGACCAGAACTGGCATGCTGCCCGGGACCCTCCCAATGCTGGCTGGAACCCTCCCCACCTTCAGAGGGTCCTCAGGACCACACTTGCACACCTCTGGGACTGGGCCCTCACCACCTCTCCAGGCAGCCCCTCCTGCCCTAGAGCTTCTCGAGCCTTCGAGTCTTCGAGAGCTCTTCCTTTGAGCAGAAATGTTCTGTCTCCCTGCCCGCCCCCACCCTAATCCCGACCCCCCGCCTTGACCATGGCTGTTTACTCTGACATTTGCCCTGCATCTCGGTTCCACACCAGCCAGGACAGCTCAGGCCCGGCTGGATCCCTTTCTCAACCAGGGAGGCAAGTGAGTCACCACGTCCAGAGAGGGGACATCTGCTGGGCTCCAGCCCTCAGCTAATCTCACTAATTCTGAGAGAGAGGCCCAAGCCACCCCTGCTGCCTCTTGTTTGCGCTTGGGCCTGGTGTGGAAGCCAGCCGGCTTGAGAGGGGAGATTCACTCACGTAGAATTGTGGGGTATTTGGACTCTGAGTGTTTAGTTCAAGTTTGGTTTTGTCTTCAGCTCCTGGGATGAATTCCCAAAAGAACTGGAGAAATCTGGCCTCGACTGGGCCGGTGTACAGGGAGGCAGCACTGTACTCATTAATACCCACGTAGATCCTGTACCCACTTTACAAAACACACCCACGTTGTCCGGTTACCCGTCCAGGGCACCTGCTTTCTCGTTGCTTCTCTTATTCTGGAATCTTCTAGAATCATTCGAGAACCACATAAGCTTCAACGGCTTGCTTTGGACCTATTTCCACCATGCTCCATTGATGCCTTAGCCCCAAGTCACAGATGGGAAGACTGACACACCTCCGATGTGCTGGGACTGAGGACTCACATTCCAGTGGGCAGGTCGCTCATCAGCGGGCATCCAGATAGAGGAGCAGGGTATGGAGAGGCAAGCCGAGGGCCATTAAGCAGGAGGCCTGAGCTCCTCAGCCCAGCGGGAGGAAGGAACGCATGGGCAGAAGGTGGAGTCTAGAAGGCTTCTTCCCCACAGGTTCCGAGTGGTTTTTACCTCTGTTCGCTGTGCTCATTGCCTCTGTGACTTTGCACGAAAAGAGTCTACAGATTTGGAGAGAAGAAGAGGGAAGCAGAAAACTAAGTGAGGAGAGATAGCAGTTATGAACACGGGCTCTGAAATCAGACTGACTGGGTGCAGGCCTGGCACTGCCGCTTTCTAGCACAGTCCCACTTCTCTCGTCTGTCCAATGGGACTCGTAATGCTGAGCTTACAGCTTTTTGAGGGTGAAATGAGGTAATGTGTGTCCAGGCCAGGTGCTTGGCCGAGGGACACTCTTTCTTTCCGCATGGATGCAGAGCACTTCTTATCACTTGCTATTTGAATCTAGAGCTTAGCGTGAGCCCCAGAGTGAGGTTACGTCTGATCACCATCAC
>NW_011888817.1:2107081-2114586 GCF_000151845.1 Pteropus vampyrus | reverse complement strand
CAGCACTGTACTCATTAATACCCACGTAGATCCTGTACCCACTTTACAAAACACACCCACGTTGTCCGGTTACCCGTCCAGGGCACCTGCTTTCTCGTTGCTTCTCTTATTCTGGAATCTTCTAGAATCATTCGAGAACCACATAAGCTTCAACGGCTTGCTTTGGACCCATTTCCACCATGCTCCATTGATGCCTTAGCCCCAAGTCACAGATGGGAAGACTGACACACCTCCGATGTGCTGGGACTGAGGACTCACATTCCAGTGGGCAGGTCGCTCATCAGCGGGCATCCAGATAGAGGAGCAGGGTATGGAGAGGCAAGCCGAGGGCCATAAAGCAGGAGGCCTGAGCTCCTCAGCCCAGCGGGAGGAAGGAACGCATGGGCAGAAGGTGGAGTCTAGAAGGCTTCTTCCCCACAGGTTCCGAGTGGTTTTTACCTCTGTTCGCTGTGCTCATTGCCTCTGTGACTTTGCACGAAAAGGGTCTACAGATTTGGAGAGAAGAAGAGGGAAGCAGAAAACTAAGTGAGGAGAGATAGCAGTTATGAACACGGGCTCTGAAATCAGACTGACTGGGTGCAGGCCTGGCACTGCCGCTTTCTAGCACAGTCCCACTTTTCTCGTCTGTCCAATGGGACTCGTAATGCTGAGCTTACAGCTTTTTGAGGGTGAAATGAGGTAATGTGTGTCCAGGCCAGGTGCTTGGCCAAGGGACACTCTTTCTTTCCGCATGGATGCAGAGCACTTCTTATCACTTGCTATTTGAATCTAGAGCTTAGCGTGAGCCCCAGAGTGAGGTTATGTCTGATCACCATCACGTGAACCCCCCACCATCACCGATCCAACCCAGCAAGGTCTAGAAGGGGCCACTCCGCCGTGGGAGCATACCTGGCCTGCATCTGCCCCCGTGGCGTCACCTGCGCACTTTAATGAAAAATTCACGGTGCGGAGCAGGGCCAGGCCAGACCAGGAAATTGCAAAGTCGTGGGCGCCTTACCTCAGCCCCACTGCACACTCTCTGCTTTTATAGCTCCACGTGTAATAACATAAAAGCATAATTTATTAAAGTATCACTTTAAGTGGGGATGGCAGGAGGGGGTCCATGCCCGGGGGGCTGTGAGTGCCATATTGACCAGCGATGCCAAGAGAAGGAGGGCAGTCTTAGCGCCCCCTGCCTGCCAGGCGTGGCGCATGGTGCAGTGGGTTGGAGGGCCAGGGGAGTGTCCAGGAAACAGGAAACAGAGGCGGCAGAACCTGGCGACAAGAGCCAGGCCACATGGGTTTGAATTCTGACTGTGTGACCTTGGATTGGTCAATTGCTCTCTCTGAACTACAGTTTCATCTGTAAATGGAAGGACTTGCCGAGAGGCCCATTTTTCCCAGATTGAAAGAGACTTCCAGGCACTGAGCAGTGCCAGGAAATGGCCTGAAATCACCTCATTAAACACAGAGGGGTATTTACACTGGAAGAAACAAATATTTATCTCTGGACCAAGAAGGAAGAAGGTCTTTGGAACTTCAGTCTCATATCTGGCTCAGCCTTGTTTGGAGGGAAGGGATGAGGCAGAGAAGGGGAGGAGGAAAGGGGAGGGAGGGAGGGTGCAGGGACAGAGGCCGGGCTGGAGTCAGGCGACTGGGTTCAAATCCCAGCTCTGCCACCACCCAGCATCGTGACCCTGAGCATGGGTCCTCACACCTCTGTACCCCAATGTCCTCCCAGGAAACATGGCATGAAAAACACCACAACCTCTCAGGATGAAAGGAAGTTTCAATGAGGTGACGTGTGCCTGAAACAGAATAGGTGTTCCGTAATTACTGACTCTACGCCGGGCACTGTCCGAGCTCTCAAGGTCCTATAGGGGAGAAGACAAACAAGCAGCAGGTATTTTTATTAGGAAAAATACGATGCAGAGAGAATGGTCTCACATGGGGACTTACAGCTAAGGAGCTGGTAGCACCAGGGAGATGTGACCATTTAGCACATGGCCAGCACAAAGATAAAGAAAAGCAATAAATATGCACCAAATGACTAGACACATGGCAGGCCTCTCCTGGCTTTTGTTGGCCTACCTACCCCAAGGGAGTAATGGATGGGCCACCTCACAGGCACGGGATGCAAATTTTCAGAACCCAATTCGAGGCATTAGTCTAACCAAAGAACTGTATTTTTGGTGCTTCCTGCATGGGTTCTGGTTGCTGAAATGAGAGATTTCCTGGAATCCAGGCTGCCCTCTCCACCTGCCTGGTGACCACCCTGGTCCAGGCCACCATCCTCTCCTGACTGGTATCTTTTAGTAGCATCCTGGATGGCCCCCCAACTTTCACCCTTGTCCCCTGCAGTCTTGTCACAGCAGCCAGTATGGTCAGGTACTTTGGATGCGGTTGGGGGTGGCTGGGGTTGGCTAAGAGGAAGCCTCTGAAAGGACCGAACTAGGAGAAATGAACACGAAGCAGGAGAGGAAGTGGTCGGATGTGGGAAGAACTTCCTGACTGAAGGAAAAAAGCATTTTCAATGTACTCTTGGGAGAAGCTGCAGAGAGTCTGAGCTTCCAGTCCTGCTGTGGGAGGATTATTTAGCTTCTCAATGGCACTGATGCACGGGGTGGGCCCAGAAGACCCCAGAGAGTTGTGGACACACTGGCAAGCTGACTATGCGACCAGAGCAGACTGGTGGGATAGGAGCAAAGGCCTCCCCGAAGCACATGGGGCGAGCAGCTGCCCTCCTGCCAGACTTTATTTATTTAAAGTTGTGGTTGTTGCGTTTGGTGTTTGTTGAAATGACTCTGGGGCTCTCCTCCCATGAGCTTGAGCTCCGAGCCCCACTGAGAACTTGAAAGTGACATTCCTCAGCCCAGCTAAGAGGAGGGCAAGAGCCCAGGCCAGAGGAGAGAGTGAAGGGAAGGCCAGCAGGGGACAGGGTGGGGGAGACACAAGTCAGAGTCCCAGCAGGAAACAGACACACGAAAGGAGTACCAGAAAAGGGATTTTCAGAGGAGGAGGTGCAGTGAAGGGTGACCGAGGAGGGGTGGTGCTGCACCTGGGACTGGCACCAGTGGGCGGCTGTTACACCCTCTCCCAAAGGGCGAGGCAGGGAGCAGTTACTGGAACCCAGAAACTGCAGAGGAATGAGGCCCGCCAGTGGCCACCCAGCAGAGAAGATGCAAGGGCTCCAGCTCCTACCTTCCCACTGGCTGGAGCCAGGTGATGAATTGTCGGGTCCCAAAGCCCAGAGCAGGTGTGAAGGGCAGAGTGATTGGGAGGCAGGAGCAGTGCTCACAGGCCCTGGGGCTTCTCCTTCTGTAGGACAGAATTTGAGTAGGGCCTACCATGGGTTTGAAATTTCTACTCTGCCTTGACCTGTAGTTCCAGGTCTTTCCCAATGACCTCTGACTGCATGGAGCTCTTCTTCCCCAGGGAATAAGTATAAGGTCCCCAAGCACCTCCCTTCCCAATGGGAAGACAATGCATCTACAGCTCTCTGGGGTCTTCTGGGCCCACCCCGTGCCTCAGCCCCATTGAGAAGCTAAATAACCCCCTCACAGCAGGACTGGAAAGCTTGGACCCTCTGCAGCTTCTCCCAAGAACATAGAGATAAAAAAGCACAGACGTGGAGGGAAGAAGACCCTTCCCCACCTCCTTGGTTTTAAGACCTACAGCACCTGGTCTTCCTAGGTGGTCTCCCATCCAAGTACTAAACCGGCCCGACCCTGCTTAGCTTCCGAGATCAGACGAGATCGGGCTTGCTCAGGGTGGCATGGCCATAGACCCCACCTCCTTGCTTTTGCTCAACCCATGTCCTCACTGGTTTCTCTCTCCCCTCTGCTCCCTGTGGGAATCCTGTTCCTCTTATAAGACCTGGCTCTGGTACCAGTCACTGCTTGTTGATTTTAACAGCTATTTATTCATAACAAATAAGCGCTAGAACTAGGCTAAATGGCTAAGACCACTGAAGTCAGTCTTGCCTCTGCCCTTACACACTGCATGAGTTCAGGCAAGTGGCCTCCTCTCCTGAGCCTCCATTTCTTCATCTGAAATAGTCCCACTTCCCTGAGGGGTGGAGATAAGGATTAAATAAGGCCCTGAGCACTGGCCTCGTGTTTGAAGTAAAGAACTCGACGACTTTTGTCATTGCACTTAACCTTCCTCACAGGGAAGACACTGAGGCTCAGAGAGGGCCCATGACAAGGGACTCACAGGACAAGGGACCAAGCTGGGATCCCAACCCCGGTCTCATTCCAAAGCCAGCCTTCTTGTCATTATATCAGGCTACCTCCTTCTGCAGGAAGCCTTCCTAGGTTGCTCAGTAAGAAGAAATCTCTCTATCCTGGATGTGATCCCTATAATTTCCTAATAACAGCTATCATACACATAGCCTTACTATGCTGGGTACCGGTGTTTGAATTAATTTAGTCTTCATAACAACTCTCCAAGGTCATTCCTGCTGTCATTCCCATTGATGAAGAATCTGGAGACCAAGGAGGTTAAGTAACATAGCCACTTAGATCAGCATTTGAACTCAGCTCTGCCTCCTTTTCAGGCTTGCTCCGATGTGCCCATCTTCCCACTAGACAGGAAGGAAGCTGCCTAAGGTCAGGGCCGGCTGAGCATCACCTCTCTTCCTCTATGTTCAAGTGCAGGGCTCTCTTGGATATGGTCGGGCGAAGATCTGTTTTTTAAGGGAAAGCTGATCAAGAAGCGGGGCGAGTGGGAGAAAGGCAACCATCTTGCAACCCTGTCTCCCAACCCATCTGACCCACTACTCTCTCCCAGATGGGGCACCAATCTTCTTGGTGGTCAACCCCCCACCTCTACCCCACAGAAGCCAGTTTCTCCTTTTGAAACACAAATCTATATCTGCCCCCACCTACCAGCCCCAAACCTTCTAACCCCTCCCCAACCCCTCAGGAGCAAACCAAGCTCCTTCACCTGGCATCATGGATTCCCATGATGCAGTCCCATCGGCTTCTCATTGCTGCACCCCTAGACACAAACATCTCCCCGCTCCCAGATGCCCTCACAGATTCCCTACTTTTTTAGAAGCATCTCCAGGTCAGGGACGGTTCTTTCCGTCCAAACACCCTTCACCCCGTCACCTGATCCCATGCCTGGCCCACACGATGAATGCAAACACTCAACAACTGTTCATTGAATTGGGACCACTGGCCCAGGAGATCTGAATGCTGGTCCCAATCTAGTCCCGCTAATTTGTTCAGACACATACCTTCCCTATCCCTGAGCTTCAGTTTCTCATTTGTATGAGGAAGGATTGAAGGGCATGCTCTTTGCGGGGCTCGGATGCTGTGAATCTCTCTCTCTTGCACACGCACACACACAGCAGGACCCATGCCAGCCTCTCCCCAGGACATCGAGCTTCTCCATGGATTAAATTACCATTTCATCTCTGGGAGGAAGGGAAGCAGGGCAGGTGAAGGAGCTGTGAATTCCTCGCACCAAGCCTGTCCCCGCAAGGCCTGGACCAAACGCCACAGCGTGTCTGTGCCCATCTGCCTCTGGGGTGAGGTATGGGTGGAGATGGAGGTACAAGCTGGGAGAGGTTCCCCAAAACTTGAGTGCCAAAGAAAAGACATCCAAAGAATCTCACAAAGACTCACATATACTCTTTTCTTAGACACTAGCATACACTCATGCATTCATAGGTGCATACACACACACACACACTTAAACACACATACATGTGTCCTACACTCACATTTACACACCTATGCAATACTCTCTCATATTCAGTCAACAAACATTCATTGAGCCAGTTTGCTAAGAAAGACTCGCTCTCCATTCCTCACTCTTTTGCGAAACACAGCCCCATATTTGGTCACATCCTGACCCACGCACACACCCCAATCGCCCACACAAACTCACACATCCCAAGACTTGAGCTACAGGCTCCTTCCAAGGCCCTGTGAGGGCCTAGCAACATGTGCATACGCTAGTCAAAGCCAAGAAAGGTAGGGAAATCAGCCACAGAGAAGTGTGCCAGGAAGTTAATTAATAAAAATATTATGATATTTTTCTGGATTTGGTAACGTTTGTGGTATTTCTCAGTTTTAAAATTGTGCAATTTGTTTTGGTTTCTTTTTCCATTTTAAAGACTCTTTCATATTTGTACTTTTGTATTACTTTTCATAAAGAAGGACACCAAAACCAAGTACATGTTCAGCCTCGCCAAGCCGGGACCTGCCCCTGCAAACACTCAGATGTTCAGCCCAATTCGCACTCACACTGTTGCACACGCATTCACATCTCCACGTGTTCTTATGAGTCAAAGACAGGGTCACACATGCCGTGGACACACAGTCTCTCACACCTGCCCTTCCCTTCTCAGTTCAGTCGGGTGGGCAGCCCAGGCACCTCCAGCTCACCAACCCTCAGAACAGACCCCATTACTCCATCCTTCACAGGCTCCTGCCCTTTTGACTGGGGACGCTTTCATCAGTAGGAGGAAGGGAGGCAGGGCAGTTGAAGGAACTTCCTTTCAGATATGCCCTTCCCATCCCCAGCACTCACAATACCACACACCTACTCCTCAAGACACCGGCCACTCGCCCTCCCACTCCATACCCGGAACCGGACCATGCACGCACCCTGCCTCTGCCCCGCAGTGCTCCACGCAGCGCCACCTCAGCCGGAAAGCGCCAAAACCCACAGAGCATCTGGGATTTCCCTGGAGACCTCCTCATTGCCCAAAGGTGCCTGGCATTGATAAGAAGACGTGAAAATTGGAACTATACAGTCCTTCTTGGGTTCAAATCCTAACTCCGTTTCCCCACCTGTGAAATCAGGGAATAATCCTACCTCACAGGCATGTTGTGAGGATTAACTGAGCAAACACAAGCCAAGCACAGAGCGAGAGCCCGGTACATGGTGGCGGCCACTCTGTTTTCCTCTCCGTGACTGCAGGAAGTGGGGACGAGAGTCCTGCTTCTCTAGACTGACCCCTCTTCCCACCGCCCCCGCGGGCCCGGTTCCCCCTCTCTGTTGCCTCAGCCACATCACCCCTTCGGCCACCCGAGTGCTGGGATCACCAGCGCACCTGCTTCCAAGGGCTCTAATTTCCTGTAAGTGTAAGAATTCAGGTCAGACACCGCCCGAGGCCGCAGCCCCCCTCCCGACGGAAACCCATAAATAACCTGGCGCGGGCTGCCTGGCCCGGGCACGAGACTTTCTCTCCTCACTCACCATCACGCTGCGCCTCGACACAGCCCGGTGAGGTGGAGATTTCCACTTACACAGGGAAACTGAGGCCATGGGAAGCAATCTGAGTTTGAGATCCTGACCCATGCACTAGAAGGAACTTCCTTTAAGATATGTCCTTCCCATCCCCCGCTCTCCCAAATTAATGCCCTTCCATCAGTCCCCAGGTGACCAATGACTTACACCTGAAATCCATTCATTAGCACAAACTTTTTCTGTTAAAGAGCCAAATAGAAAATGTTTTCGGAGTTGATGGCGAGGCAGTGTCGCAACTGCTCAACTCTGCTGATGTAGTC
>NW_011888817.1:2073834-2106011 GCF_000151845.1 Pteropus vampyrus | reverse complement strand
CACCTCTCAGGCAGCCTCAGTCTCCATAGCCTGGGATGGGTCCGTTCCATTAGCTGCAGCTCGGGCTGTGGGGGGAGACAGAGGAGGAATGCGACCACAGCTGCAGGGTCCAAAAGTGCTGAGGAGACATGAAGACGTTTCCCTGTGAGTCAGAAGCCAGGAATGTGTCGCCCAGAGTGGCCACGAGCCAGAGCCCCCCACACGCCACCCCCCGCCCACCCCCCCAAAGCATCCGCCTTTTATTAGAACAGAAAAGGCGGCAGGTGCCAGGTCTCCAAGAGGCTGTTAAGGACCCAATAAACTCCTCGAGCGTTGGGGAGGGGGCTGCCGGGTGGGAAGCTACCCTGAGAAGCAGCCCCCCGCCCTGGCCCTGCCTGGGAGAAGGAGCAGGGCCCGAGACTGGAACCGTGGGACTCCAGCTCCATGTCGTCCAGCCCTGGCCCTGGCTGCGCCACCTCAGGCTGGTTGCTTCGGCTATCTGGCCTGCATTTCCTTCTTCTTAAAATTATTGCTTTTTTATCTTTATTTGACTAGGTTTTCTATTTCAATTTTTGCTTATAACGAAACTCAACACACCACAAGTTAAAACTGTATGAGGCCAAGTGACCATGGTCTCCCCCACTGTGAGTGACAGCAGCTGTCTCAGAGACCTCTGTGGGACTCAGTTTTCACATCTATAAAAGCAGGGCTCACTCATGTGTCTTCCTACAGGGTTTAGGGGGGATTTAGGAGAATGCGGCTACTCTAAGACTGTGTGTTCCCTCCTTCTTCTCTTTCCCCCTCTATCCTGCTCCCTGGTTTTGGGAAGACTCAGCAAGTCTATCTTCCCAGCTCCCCATGTCGCCTCCTTGCTTCTCATGCTCAGGGCTCTGCCAGCAACTCCTTGACCTCCCCAGAGACCCCACCCTCTCCCCAGGAGTCCACCAGCCCCATCTCCTCCTCCTGCCTGGACTTTAACTTAGAATAGTGTCAAAGGCCACAGCTCCTGAGGGAAGCCTGGCTGGATAGTTCATTTCCAACATAAATCAAGTAGGAACTGCAAGATGCGTCTCCATGGACCTTTGCCTTTAGCTGGGACATCATCCACCTGCCAAGTGCCAGGCCAGCCTCTTTGCAGACACCATGTCCTTTAATCCCCATATCACAGCCACGAGGCAGGAACTCTTCTCCCTAACTTCTAAATGTGTAAACTGAGGCTCAGAAAGGTAGAATGATTTGCTCGCAGTTCATGCATTTCCCACAGTGCCAGGAGGACCAATCCAGATATTTCAAAAGTTCACGTGCACTATAGAAACTTCTGATTATTTTTATACTATTCTTTTGAATTATAAATATTTCTTATAGCTGCACCTTTTATGAAGCAATGTAAATTAGAGATAAATAAACTATTGATAGATGATAGGATAGGATAGATATGAAATCAGTATAAAGAAGTCCTCCTACACACACACACACACACACACACACACACACACACACGGCTCACCAGCCTTCTGTTCCCCAGGATCTCAGGATCGCTCACGGAAAGGCAAGTTCTTCCCCTGACACCGTCCTGCCAACACCTCTGGACCTAGAATTATATCTTTAGTCTCCTTACACCCGGCCCTAGAGCCAGCTTTTCACTGACTGGTAAGTAGGAATTTTTGATTTTTAAAAACTCTAGGTCAGAGGTAGAGGCAGCTGTGGGGCCTCTGGACCGAGTTCCAGGCAACGAGGCAGAAGACCTGAGCCCCGGCCTGCTGCTTGTGGGGGACTGAGGGCTCAGTTCTTAGGCACCTCCCCTTCCTCTCACAGAGCTTGAGGCCCTCTCCCTTTCAGCTGCCTCCATCTCTATCCTGTAGACGCCCACAAACATAGGGTTTGCAGAGCACTGTCCATTGTTTATGTCACTTAATGCAGGAGGCTCTTCTCCGCATTTTACAGATGAAGGAGCAGGGGCTCCAGAAGGGTTACGCCATGTGTCTGGGGCTTCTCCCACCTGCCCCCACCTCAGACTTTGCTGGGTCCAGTCTCGTCTTCTTCTCAGAAGCCCTGGCTCAACAAGGCTCAGAGAGAGTGTGTGGCCAAGGAAGCTTTTGCCCCAGGGCCTAGGTCATGCCAGAAAGGTGCCAGCACCGGCCCCAGAGGCTCCATGGGAAAGGCAGACGCCCTGCTATTTTCAGGGGCCCCCACGTGCATGCTACCCCTCTCACTCTGGCAGGCACTATCCACAAACAGCAGCCCAAAAGCAACTGGGTGGGTCCTGGCAGGAAAGCCAAGGCAGGCAGGGGTATCAGCTGCTCTCCTGGCCTCAGCTCAGGACCAGATCAGGCCAGCCCTTAGGACCCACCTGTGCCAGTCGTGACTTCCAGGCACCAACCGGCCCCTGCTGACTCCCTTATCCCCACTTTCCCCCGAGGCTCTCCACTTCCCATGGGCTGTGCTCTGGGGACAAATATGCCTTCTGGACAACCCTAGTAACAACTAGTAATAGCCCCAACACCACTACTGCCAGGGACCCAGAGAGCTCTCTTTCTTGAATCTTAGCTACCTAATCATCCCTCCCTAAAACCCAGAATGTTTGAATCATTCTTTTTAATCTTTATCATCCTAGAAAGTTACAATTCTTCTCTTAATCTTATAATATTTGAACCACCCCTCTGTCCCTAGAACCTTAAAGCATGAGTTTTGTTTTCTTTTCTTTGCTGCCAAGATGATGGAAGTCCAGAGCTGGATAAGACCTGAGGTCTCCAAATGATAACAGTGAGGAAACTGAGGCCCAGAAAAGGAGAATGACTTGCCCAAGGTCACACAGTGAGGTGGTGGCTCAGCTGGGACAAGGACCCAGGTGCATGGTTTCTCTGTCTTTACCTGTCACCCTGGAGCCTCCGGCTCCTTGAGCAAAGAGGACTTCCTCTGGGACCTTGACCCATCCTGCCAAGGCTTCCCACCCAGTACAAGGAGGAAGTTCCTCGACCCTCACCCCTTGCTCTGCCCAGCCTTCTGGAATGGGCCACAGGTCAGAGCCTATGTCCTAAGCCTGCAGCAGGGGCAGAAGACACCCCTTCCCCCAGTCAGGGTGCCTGGGCCTCCAGTGCCACCCCCAAAATAGCCCAGCTCTCCGGCCCACAGATCAGGTTGCAGCCTCCCTGTCCAGATGGGGCGCCTGTAGGGCGGGAAGCGCTTCCCCCTAGCACTGCCTCCACCTGCTCCCCCCTCACACGTCAGCGCTTGGGCTGAGCCTTAAATCACAGCCTCCCTCTGGAGGACACAGCCTTTTCTGGAGGCTGTGCTGACGGGAGCAATGGCAGCAGTGCCTGGGGCTGGGGAGGGTGGGAAGGGGTTGTCTGTTAGAAATTGGGGAGAAATTGGGGGGTTGTGTTCCCAGAGAGAAGAGAATTTGTTTTTTTTGTTTTTTTTTTTTGTTTTCTGCTATGGATCTGCTGTGTGGTTTTGGGAGAGTCAACTGACTTCTCTGAACCTCAGCTTCCCCACCTGTAAAATGCAGAAAGTGTTCAGGTCCATCCAAGGGCTATGATACAGCAGTGAACAGACAAAAGTCTGTCTTCGAGGAGTCCATAGTCCAGGGGTCAGCAAACCCTTGGCCCAGGCAGTTGGGTTCCAGACCCCATATTTGTAGCCCATGTGATATATGTAAGGGGCAACCAAGATGAGAAGGGGTTGTGCTATTTTATTTAGGGTGCTTCAGGAAGACTTCTCTGAGAATTTGAGCAGAGACCACCTAACCCTGGACATCAGAAAGGTGGGGATTACAGGGGTCACCAGAGAAACCTCACCCTCCTCCCCCAAACCAGGGCTCTAGGAGTAAAACTGAGGTTTCTGTTGCAAGCTCCCAGCTGGACTCAGCCAGATGGCCCCCATTCCCTGAGACTCAGCAGTGCCTGGGCCCCGTAATCCAGAGGAACCCAGCTAGAAGGGAGCTGAAAGGCTCAGGTCCAAGGGCCTGAACAGCCCAAGTCCCAACTCCAGCTCTAAGGCAACAGGAAGTAGCTGGAGTCCCAGGTAACCTCATGTGGGACCTAGAGAAGCCACAGTGTGAAGGCCACTAGCTTCAGGGACAGGCCCGCATTACAGGGCTGGGACCCTGGAACTTCAGGCGTACAGGTGTATGTGTTGGGTGGGGGCTGTGAAGGCCCCATGGTGAAGGGCTCCTGCGTACCATGGGCTACACCCCCACTCTTCCAGGGGCCTGAGTACAGTAAGAATACTCCAGAACTTCACGGTCCTTACCCCGTTCAATCCTCTCAGCAACCCTGCAAGGTTAAAGGTAGAGAAACTCAGACGCAGGGAGACTGTGCGACTTGCCCAAGATTACACACCTGGGAACCAGTAGAGGTGGCCATCTGAATCCGCAATTTACATGTTCTGTTTCTTAGGAGAAAATGGAGATGAATTCAATTTCTAAAAATCTTATACTTGGGGTTTGTTGTTGTTAAAGTAGTTGCTTATTTAATCTCTTTTTTATTTGAAGGCTTTCTTATTTGCTCTTTCAAAACACAAAATCACAGATGCATTTTGGAACAAGTGACCCAGTGTCATACAAGATGCATGAAAGCAAGTTAGTCATCTCTTCCCCACTCCGCTGCTAGCACCCACCTTCCATGCCTTTCTCTAGGCCAAGTACCTCCTCACCTTCAGGCTCCACCTGCCTTCCAGATGGTTCTTTGCTTCTTCAGTAAGGAAATATTTCCTAAGGGCCTACTAGGTGCCAAGCTTTGTAGTGAGCACTGGAGAGCTCACAGTAAAATCCCACCCTCCTGGAGACCATGAAGATAAATGTACAAATAAATAAGCACTAGCCAGCAAGTTCCTCAGAGAGAGAAAATTTGGGTCTGTCTTTGTTCACCGATGTACCCAAAGCACCTAGAGCGAGATTTGCCACAAAGTAGGTGCCCAATAAATATTTGCTGAATGAATGAATTCACTGAGATGGAGAACCCAAAGAATGGAGCCAGTTTAAAAGTTGATGATGAACTCGAGGTACCACCCACGGGAGGAGGATGGTAGAGTATCCACAGACATGTCAAAATCTGGAGCTCGGCAAAAAATAGGAACAGAGAATAGTGTCTGTCTCAAACTCAGCTGCCCCCCCGCCACCACTGCCAAGCTGTCCCCTCCCTCAGGCCCCCCACCTCCCTTCCCAGGGAACTGAGAGAGGGGCCTGAGTGCCACCCCTCCCCGTGGAGCCCCTCCAGTCCCAGACTGGCCGGCCCTGCCTCCCTCCCTTTTCTAAGCTGCCCCAACAAAAGCTGCCCTTGTAGGAGCCAGGACCATCGTAATTAAAAAGGAAACATAATAAAGCCTCGCTCTCAAGCCAAATCCCCATCCCTACAGCGGACTCCCAGCCCAGCCCGCCCCGCACTGCCCATGAGGACACATGGCCCCTTTGTGAGCCCTGAGCGGGGGCCACTCTTGCCCTGCCCCACCCTGCCACCAGCCTCCCTCCCCTCCCTTCCTACACACCCAACCCGGTGGCCCTCGCATCCTGGCTAGGACAGTCCAGCCTCCTCTTTTCTCAGGTAGGAAACTGAGACCCAAAGAGACAACGCCTGAAACCAGGCCCACTGCTCCTTCAGCCCAGCATTTGTGTCCAGTGAGTGTCCTCTCTTCTGAGCTCCATGCCCCAGGTCAGGGGACCCAGATAGACAGTCAAGAGTTCGAACTGTGGCACCCTTCTCACCCAGCTGAGCTAAAGAGGACTCCAGCAATTAAGGGCCAACCACTCAGTGAGGCCCAGAGAGGTTTGATTTGCCTGAGGTCACACAGCAGAGAGGAGAAAGACCAGGAACCAAATTCTAGGTCTCCTGGCTCAGCACAAAACTCTCAGCACAGAGATCTGGGTGATTCAGGCTCCAGGCATCAGCATTGGAGCTCCGCACTTTAGAAAGGGATGATGGAGGGGTGCCTCCAACCCTCCTCCCGCAACTGTAGTCAAGACCCCTGCAAGGGGGTTTAAGAACTCCCCAGGAGGCAGGGGGCCCCTTCCAGAGCTACAGGAAAGACCTCCCCACACCAACAGCAGTGGGAGGTTGACCATGAGCCTTTAGCGAAGACAATCCTTTGGAGAAGCCTTTAGTGAAGTTCAACCATTCTGAACCTCCAGAAGCTAAGGAGTAGCCCCCAGGCCCATTTCAGTACCTTCTCCCAAATCTGCCCACTCCAGATTTAGCCCAACTGAGTGGCCTCTGACACTGAGCTCAAAATTTTTGCCCTTTGGCCTTATACCGGGGGTCTCCTCCTGTCATCCCAAGGCCCATCAGGAAACAGCCTATAGCAAAATTGTGGCTCTGGCGTCCTGCCCACCTTCCCTCTTAGGGGTTCTGTTCCTGACCACTGTCTGCCTCACCCTCCTAACTGTCACCTCCAACACCCACATTCTCCCCAGGCTGTCAGGGAACCCCCCGCACAAAGGTGATTACAGCTGGCACAGGCTCGGAGGGGGTCAGGGAGACACCAAGAGCTCCCACTCCAATGGCGCGATGTTCAGGGATCTTTGGGGGCTGATACGTCACCACCGTGCACGCATGAAGACATCCAAGGGGGTGGGTGTCTGCTTGAGGTGTGGTCATTGGTGGGTCTGCAGAGAGACAGGCCTATGTCTGGGATCATTGGTTAGTTAGTAAAAATAAACCACCACCATTTATTGAACGATTATTCTGAGAGCTCTGTTTTGCATTTGAGGTTCCTTTCCATTTGGGCAAAACGCTCTCATTCCCATTTTACAAAAAAGAATCTGCCCAAGGTCACGTGGCCAGTGAGTAGTGGAGTTTGGATTCAAAGTCAAGTCTGTCTGACCCCCACCCTGCAAGGGGTGTACAAGATGTTTGACCACCAGCCCATCTGATCCCTGCTGGTGTCATCAATCCTGTCCTTTGTACTCTGACCCCTTCAGAAATAAGTATAGGCTGGTACAGAGGCATCAGTCACCACCATTCTAGTCATATCAGGCAACTCGAAAATCCCCAAGAAGGCTGTGCACATGAAAGAGTGAGTGTGAGTGCATGTCCATGTGCGTACACATGTGTGTTCAGGAGGTGCTGGCCAGGCCTGTACCTGGGGCCCATCCACAGTCTGCCATTTCCACCTGTCCCCATGGTCCAGCCTCTTTGGCCAGAAGGACTGAAGAGGGGACACCCCAGGCACCCAGGGCAGGTAGCAGTGGCTCCCACTCACTCCTTCGCCCCAGGAGCCAGCCGGAGCGGGCAGGGATTAGATAGATAATGCCTCTTGTAAGAACAAGGGATTGTTGCAAAGGGGAAATGAGAGTGGGGGGCCCCGGGGACCAGTTCGGATTTCTCCTGGGGTGAAAACTGAGCCCCCCGGAGGAGGAGCCCCGCCTGCCAGGCCCTAATCCCCATCGTTCTCACCAAAACCCCAAAGAAGAGGCTGTTCACAGGCAGCAGATTCCTGGGATTCATTAATTCGGGATTTGCAGGAGTGACTGCCCAGGATTCCTCCTGCAGGCGGCAGCCTGAGCCGGGCAGGTGGACGCTGGTGGCAGGGGGACACCCTGGGAGCCACGAGGAAGGGTGGCCTAACTTCAAGCTTCAGGCCTTTGGGCCAAGGGCTATACCCTTGGGCAGCCCAAGGGAGTGGAATCCACCCCCGCTTCTGCCTCTCCCCAGAGCTGTTTCCCTTTGACCAGTCCTCAGCTACTAAATTTTATTTTCTTCTCTTTATGAGCTGTAATTTGCACGCAGAAAAATGCACAGGCCTTAAATGTACAGTGTTATGAGTGTTATGAGTATCTATACCCAGGTAACAACCATGATGAAGATACAGCCCAGTTTCACCCCCCAGAAGGTTCCCTCATAGCCCCTCCCAGCCGATCCTGCCACCCAGGCGGCCACTGGCCTGCTGTCCGTCTCCACAGCAGCACTTCCTCTCTTCAAACCCCACAGTCTGCACTCTGCTGTTTGTGCTCAGCAGAATGTCTGTAGATTCACCCACACGGTCATATAAGATAGGTTTCTGTGGAAGATTTCACTTAAACAGAGGGTTCCCTGGCTAAAACCAGTTTGCAAACACCTGGATCTTCCCAGGCCCAAGGATTCTGGGCTTTTATGTGTCCAATCCTACAGATTCGCCTCCTGGATTTTTTCAAATATTCAATACCCTTCCTGTCCCACCCCCAGTCTCCTGTCAACCCCTCTTTCTGCATCAGCCACTTCTGACCTACACTCCTCATCAGAATCTCCCCCTATGCTTGCTCAGCCCCTGCCTCAGCCCTCCCCTCTCTACTCCAAGCAGCTCTCCAACTGCATAAGTCACTCTCCATCTAGATTCCTCAATGCCTCCCCATCACCCGCAGGAGAACGTTCAAACTTCTTTGCCCAGCAATCTAGGCCTTCAGGGTCCAGCCCCTCCCCATCTCTGAACCTCATGCGTCAGCATCCTCCATCACACTGTGGATGCCCACCCGCAGAACCACTGCAGGTGGCAAAGGTACTGTGTTCTTTTTCCCTCTTTCTCTTTTCCGTGCTTCTGTTCATGTTGTTCCCTCTGCCAGAAACACCCCACTCAGGAGCTGTCCAGATCCAGCTGAAGCGTTGCCATACCAGGAAGCCCGCCTTGCATTCCCTCGCCCCGACTGGGTTGGGTTCCTTCTCCATCCCTGCCCTGTCACTCAGTCGTCCATGCCAACCCTGCCTTGGTCTGTGCCCTTCACTGACCTTGACTTCCAGCTTCCAGGGACAGTGTCTTGTTCCAATCTGGATCCTGGGACCCAAGCCAGGGTTGGCATGTAATAAATCACAGCAAAGTCCTGCTACTGCATCTCCCCTTACCCTCCTCAGCTCTGGCCTGGCATGCACCTGGGCACAGAGAAATCAGATTGAATTGAATTGAATCATCAATGTGGCATTGGGGCAGAATTGGGACCCAAGGGGGTGAGAGGAGCAGGAAGGAGGGAGACATGTCCAGTCCTCCAAGGACCGGACAAATCTGGTTTCAAATCCTGCCACAGTAGTTGCATGATATGGCAAAGTCATTTCAACTCCATGAGCCTCAGTCTCTTCATCTGTAAACTGAGCATGCACATAATATCCACTGCAATGTTTTGGGGTGTGTGTGTGTGTGTGTTAAGATCCGTTGACATTCTGAGTGCAAAAGTCTTGGCATAATGTTCCCTCTGATGGCCACTATCAAGTGGGTGGAGGGAGAGAGAACAGAGGGAAGGCAAATAAGTATCCAAATGGTAACAGGTGGGGAAGAGAGGCAGTTCCCACTCCCCTACGGCCAGCAACCTCTGCCCACCAGCCTCCAGAATCCCATCAGATACCGAGTCCCTGCTTGTCTAACTATCCTCCAACCCTGGCATTCCTTCCTCCCAACTCGGTGAAGAGGTCAGAGGCTAAAATGACCAAGTCAGGCAGAATCAAGTGGAAAGAAGGTAAAGCATGAATGTTCATAGCAGCATCACTCTTGATAGACAAAACATGGAAACCACCCAAATATCCATCATCAGATAAACAAGATGTGGCATATGAAAAGGAAGGAAGCAGTGACACCTGCTACAGATGAACCTAGAAAACATTATGCTCAGTGAAATAAGCCAGTCAAATAAGGCCAGATATTATATAATTCCATTTATACAAAATGTCCAGAATAGGCAAATCTATTGAGACAAAAAGTAAATTAGTAGTTGCTTAGGCCTTGGGCGGCAGGATCAGGAGGAGGATAGGCGAGTGGTAGCTAATTGACTGCAGTGATAGTTGTACTATCTGTAAATAGACTTAAAGTCACTAAATTGTCTACTTTAAATGAGTGTATTGTATGGTAAGTAAATTATAGCTCGATAAAGCTGTTTTTAAGATCAGGAGAGGGCCGGTGAGAGAGTAGGTGTCCAGCTCAAGTAGAAAAGGGCATGATGGGGTTCAGCAGGAAAGCCAAGCCTAGATTTCATAAGATTTTGTTTGCCCATCAACCATGCAGGGAAGGTTGTCATCCTACCCATTTTACAGAGGAGAAAGCTGAGGCGCAGGGGGTGGGAAGCTGAGATTTAAAATTAGAGATGTGGCCCCTGCCTGGGCCTGCCTGCCTTGCACCTCCTTGGGCTTCCCCGACACTCCAGGAATGTGCGGCTGGCATCCCCAACCTGGCATGAGCTGCCCACAATAAGCTGGAGGATAGAGGGTGCGGCCACTGTGCTGGCACCAGCCCCAGGCAGATCCGCACAGGTGTGGGCATCCTGGCTCCACCCACACAGCTGCTGCCAAGCCCTGCACCCCAGGCCAGGGCCCTGTCCCCACCCTGGGCTAGCCCAAGCAGCTGGAAACACCTGCCCCACCTGATGGGAACCAACCTGGGTGCCCAAGGAGCCCAGGGCTTTTCAGGTGGCATCTGAGGCTGGGGTGGTGGCCATCAGTGAGAGGGGTCCCAGGTGTGTCTCAAGAGGGGACAGAGGCCATGTGTGTGAACACTGGGAGTGCATTTGTGTAAGAGCTTTCCCATGTCACTCACGGTGTGGGCACTAAAGTGTGTGTGAACATGTATAGGAGAAAACACAGGCGTGGGTGAGGACGGGTGTGCCAGCTCGAGGGTAGGAGTATATCTGGGTGTGTCCTGGGTCTTGAGAAAAGGAGTGGAGGGGACAGAAGTGTGACCGTGGGGACACTGAGTATGAGAACATGTCAAGGGTGTGAGACAGCGGTGTGCCTAGGAGACCCAAGGGTGCCCCAAGCATGAGGGGTAACAGGGGACCAGGAAAGAATGAGCATGTGCGTAGGCGTGAGTGTGACCACATGTTGTATTGAGGATGTGTAAGTGGGGTGTGCTTGCATGGATGCCTTGGGGCCTGCACACTCATGATTGTCCCCTCATTCTCAAGTGGCTGTCACCCTCCAGGGACTGCACCTCCTCTATTTGTTCTCCTCTCCCTCTGACTGCCCTTTGGGTGCTGACCGTTGGGAGGATAGACAAGCCCCTCCAGGCGCACCCACCACCTCTTACACACTGAGAGAACACATGCCCTTTGGGCCTCAGTTTACACATCTGTTCAACGGGGATAAAATGGCTGAACAGAGGGGTTCACTGGGAGCCCTCTTCTTGCCCTGACTCTGCCCTGGCCACCCACCTCCAGCCAAAGCCTCCGGAAACTCAGGGTTCCAGCCCTCTCCCAGCCGAGGCAGCTTAGGGAGGTAGAAGGCATCTGGGGTCTAGATCCACCTTCCCGAGCAGGCAAGGGCAGGCCCTGTGGAGCTGGGGCTCCCGCGAAGTGACGTCCAGTACCCCAAGTCTCTGCCCTGATGGGGACAGGTGGAGATCGGAGTTTAAGGTGTGGGCTCATTACCGATGTATATTCACTCAGCAAACCCCTTCTAGGCACCAACACTGGGGATGTCAAAATCAACTGAGTCTCCACCCCTGCCCTCAAGGGGTCTGGAGAGGGAGGGTACGTGTAAATGGAGGTTTTAATCCAAGGCAGTGTATGATGGAATCTCAAAAGTCCAGAGGAGGGCCCAACCACAGGCTGGGGTGGCCCACAGAAGGGTTCTTGGAGGAGCCAAGACTCCTGAGCAGCAGTGAGCCAGATATTTCAGGCTAAGGAAAAAGCCTGAACGAAGGCCTGGTGCCACCTGAGCATCTATCATGGGGTGAAGAATGACAGGAAACAAGACTGGAAAGAACTTCAGGTTCGGCACATTAGTCAAGGCCTGAGGTTAGGTACAGCTGTGAAATCAGTCATTGTTAATAACTGTCATTCTCACCCTGTTTTAACAGAGGTCTCGAGATTTTCAAAGTGCTTTCATGTACAAAACCTTGCAACCCTGTGATGGAAGTGGAATAAAAATCCCACTCATCCCTTTTCACTTTGGCCACTAGGAAACTCAAAGGCTAAATTGAGCACCTGTTTGCAATATAAAGACACCTGAGAAGCCTCTTCTATTTCTACACCTCTGATGTCTCCTTTCTCTCTTTTACTTTGTTTCCTTGGAAATCTTTTAGGAAGTAAGGAGGTGAAGAAGGAGACAAATCAACCATCACTTAGTGGTATATTTTACTAAGGTCAGGGAAGGGTGTGTGTATGCCCAGGTACATGTATGATCTTTCATATGAGTATGTGTGTGCTCGGGTCCATGTGAAACTGATGCTGTGTGAATGTATGTGTGTGCACTCAAACATGTTATGTGCAGGAGGGCCTGCCAGGAGCTGTACAAAGGTGAGTAAGTGTACACAGGTGCAACAGTGTCTGTGGCCTGGTGGGGTTGGGGGACCCACACCCTGACCCCACCAGGCCCCCGCTTCCTCAGTGTTCTCTTCTACCATCCCATCTAGTAGACACTCTTTCTAATCTCTGCTGACACACTGTCAGCTCCAAGGTAACCAGAGGTCTAAGAAAGGGGGTGTCACATACCCCAAATCTCATGACAAGGCCAGAATCTGAGTCTCTGGAGCCCTTGTTTGGGCTGTACCACCCCTCACCTACAAAATAAGCTCTTCCCAACTGTGTTACCAGGGACATGTCTCTTAACCTCTCTGAGCCCCTGCCCCAAACGGCTTCTACATTGACTGGAAGTCATTTAAAGAGCTTAGAGAAGGAGCTTGTTATGCTGATGGATTTTAAACTCTGAAGACTCCCTCCCTCCATTTCTGCTCTGAAACAATTTTCAGCTCCGCAGCTGTGAAAAGGTGTCTGAAATCTAGTGTGGAAAAAGCTCTGGCTGAGGGGCTGCATGACCTTGGCAATGGCTTCCCTTTTCTGTGCCTCAGTTTCCTCATCTGCAAAATAGGAAGGAGAGTGCTTTCCATGTGCATGCACTTCCTTCCTGAACTTTGCACAGAGGACCCTCATTCCATCCTCCCTGAAACAATGGAGAAAGCTGTCACTGTGCTCACTTTTTATAGATGAGGAAGCTGAAGCTCAGAGAGGTGAAGTCACTTGCCCAGGCCACAAAACTCCAGGCCTGAGTAAACTCACAGCCCACCACCTTACGCCACCCCTCAGAGTGGAAAGTCTCCTGCACGTAGCAGGGCTCCCTAAGAGTCAGAGACCTCTTGGCCCCCACATCCAAGAACCTCGAGTAGGGGGGCATTGGCCCCATAGGGGCTTGAGTCCCACCCTGGGAGCCTCTGGGCTGGATGCCATGTCAGCAGGGCCCCATTAGGGCCATGTCCGCCGCGTGTGGCGCAAAGCAATTACATAGCCTAATGGGGAGAAGGTGCCAAAAACACATGTATTTACAAACCGGCCGCCACCCAGCCAAACTGCAGCCCAGAATGGTTGCGAAATGCAGCCTGGCAGGCAGGCCTCAGAGGTGGATCCTGAGCTGGTGCTGGAGCCCAGACTGGCACCATCTGAGCCAAGAGCAGAGCAGGGCTGCTACAGGCAGGCAGATGACACTCCGAGGGCTGTCCCATAGGCAGGGCCAGACAGGGCCATCCCTATACTCTCAAGGTCCTTTGCCCCTTAGTTTCCCAGCTGGGAGGCCAGAGGCAGAGCTGGGTCCAAGAGAAATCTTTAGGCCACCTTTGAGGCTGCTTCTGCCTCCATCTCTTCAAATGTCAAGTCCAGCCTCCTTTGCAGGGAGAAGAGGACAAGGGAAAGGCCAGGACTTAAAACATCCCCAACCAACTTCACCAGACACCCCTTATACCAGGATCACTTCTGGCTCTGCCACTTGTTCTATGACTGAGCAACTGACTTCATCACCCCTCTGCTTCAGTTTCCACGACTGTAAAATGGGATGATAACGGTGCCGATCTCACAGCGCTGTCGTGAGGATGAGATGACATCATGTGTGTATGGCCTGGCTACAGTATAGCCTGGCATACAGTAATATCTCGCTACATGTCCGCCAGTGGTGTGCCAGTAAATTAACAACAGGATCTGGGCGGGAAAAGGCCCTGGTGTGTAGCACTAGCCAATTTCCCAGCGTAAATACTCTCACCACGACCAATTCCAGGCTACCAACATGACACCCTGGACACAAAGCTGGCCTGAGACGCAGAATAGCACACCATTACGTAGTATTTACACCATATGGATAGAATGAAAGTAAATAATAGTACAATGGATAATTCAGAGAAGACATAATACTCAAATAATTAGGATCTCACTGAATCCTCACGATTTTGTGAGGTAGATGTTTGTAGTCCCATTCTTCGGATGAGGAAACTGAGGCTTGGCAAGTCTGTTGGTTGAACGGTGACCTTCCTGGGTAGGGACATATCATGCCCAGGAACTGCCTTCCACAGAGACCAGGTAGGTGGATGCTTTCCTGGCATGGACCTCCATCCTCTGGGTTAAGCATTGGACCTCCATTGCCCAGTGCAGGCAAAGACCCACATGGGAAGCTGGCAGAGAACCATGGGGTGGACCAGGAGAGCCGGGAAGATGCTGGATGGGACTGAAGTAGCCAGTGGAACCCTGGGACCTACTGCCAAGACCTGGGAGCAGAGCTAGAGAGGAGGGCTGTGCACAGGGAGGTGCTGACCCACCTGCCAGCCTAGGGGAGAAACTTCTGGAGGAATGTAAGCTATGAGGGAGGAGGGGACAGGCAGGCCCAGGCAGTCGCAACCCCCTGGGGAAAGTGGTGGGGGAAGGACTAAAAAGCCAGAGAAGACCCTGGCAGGGCCCTTGGCCTTCACGGTTGCCCGGGAAGAAAACATCCCCAGACTCATCCATCATGAGGGCTGGGAACCCTGGAGGGCCCTGATGGGAGGGGTGTACAGAGGGCCCAGGGCTGCCCTGCAAAGGTAGATCTGCCCTACCCAGGCCCTCCCCACCACCTAAGGTAGGAAGTGGCACTGGGAAGCCAGCAAAGTGTGGCAGACATAACTGGGTTCAAACCCAGCCCAATCACTTCTTGAATGTGTGACCTCAAGCGTGGCACCTCCCAGCCTCAGTTTCCTTTTCCATATAACCCTCTCTCTCAAGAGTCGTGGTGAAATATACAAGTAATATCCAAAGTGCCTGGCTCATAGCAGACAATAATCGCAATCACAATAATAATTACAGCAGTCAGTATATATAGAGAGCTTACCATGCTGGGAGCGTCACATGAGTCCACAGCTTCAGAGTGACACTTGGAGGCCATCTACTAATAACTGCATTGAATAAGAGAGAAAATTAAAGCACAGAGGTTAAGTGGTATTCCCAGGGTCACACAGCCCAGCAACTGAGTAACTGGAAGTACAACCCTGACCCATATCCTGTGCCCCCTTTGGACAGCAGCCTCCCCAAGGACAGAGACATGCCCCATTTCTGAGTCCTCAACCTTCAGCATAGGGGATGGTAGACAGCAGGGCTCAGTGACTGTGAAAGGAATACAAGCACTCCTAAATGTGATCCCTTAGGGCCCCATATTATTAGGCACCTGCCCCAGTGATCCCCAAAACTTAAAACCAAGTTGGTTTGGGACTCCCACCCAGCAACCAGGCCTCCCTTTGTCACCACAAACCCAGCCTTTTGCCCCTAAATCCAGCCTTGGCACCAAACTGCTGTGTGATCTCATGCAGGTCTCATCCCTCTCTGTGCTTTGCCAGTGGGTAATGGGATGGAGTATTCAGATGGAGCAGGAGCTCCAGGGGGGCTGCAGTTGGAGAAGGAGCCAGAGGACGAAGGGCAATCCTGCCTGGCAGAGACCTGGGCCTGAGCAGTGCATCACACCCGACGTGACCTGGCAGTTTCTAAATCATCTTTACAAAACACAGAGATGACCCACAAGTGCCCTGCCCCAGCCCTTGGGGGACATGGGGAAGCTGGCTGAGTAAAGGTAGCCCATGGGAGGGAGAGGAAAAGACTTCAGGGAGCAAGAATGAGCAAGGAGTGGCAGGGCTCCCCGCACTCCCGCCGCCACCAGCCCACAGCCCACATGCATCTCTCTCTCTCTCTCTCTCTCTCTCTCTCTCTCTCTCTCTCTCTCTCTCTCTCTCTCACACACACACACACACACACACACACACACATACTCAAAAGGGCCTAAAGAGGCCCTTCTAATGTCTACCAAGCCAATCCCTCCTTTCCGTAGTCCTTCTAGGAGTTGGGACCCCAGGAGCCCTCATGCTGTGCATCTTGCACCCTTGAGGGTCCTCACAAACGTCTTAAAGTCTGCCAAAGGTTGGGGGAGTGGGGATCCAAGTGACAGAATAGCCTCCGACTTTTACAGGACCGAATCCACTGTTACCTGCTTTCTGTGTTGAAAGCTGTGTGGTTTCATTTGGAGAAAGAAATCTGTGTCCCAAATTCTGTCAAAGGCACAAGGCCAGGCTATTAAGAGTCTCTCTGGGCAAGGAAGAGACCAGTTTAATAATTCAGTAATACTGGCTTATAATTAGCGCCTCCAGGCCTTAAAATGCACACACAGAATTTTAATCTCTTTATTCCTCTCCACTTATTCATGGAGCATCAATGAGTTGGGAACAAGGCACATGGCACTTTGCACATTTTGTCGCATTTCCCACTTTTGTCCCATCCTCCCTGCAGGATAGGTATGTATTTCTCCCCATCTACTGATGAGGAAATTTAACAGCTCAGAAAGGTGAGATAACTTACCCAGGGTCACAGCAAAGAAGGATCAAAGCCAAGACCAGAGCCAGGTGTGCTCCTTCAAACTTGTGCTCAATCTACCGGGTGACATTCTGTGGCCTTTAGCAGGTTACACGTGCTCCCTGCATCCTCTGTCATGTGTACACGGCATGGGCTCTAGAACCATGGCCCTTTGTGAGGGAAAGAGCCATTCAGCCTATCTGGGTCTGTGTGATGGTAATAGTGGTGGTGACGAAGGAGGGCAAATTCTCAGTGCAGCCAGGGCCCAGAACCACTGAGCCAGGTGTGTAGTAACCGGGAAAGAAACTGGAACTCAAATCCAGGAGACCTGGACTCATTCCTGCACTGACACTCACCAGCTGTGTGGCCTCAGGCAGGACACTTCCCTTCTCTGAGCCTCAGTTTCCTCAAGTGTGCAGCGGATAAGAATGTCCACCTCTTAGCATTGACATAAGGGTTCAAGGGGACCCACCACGCAGAGGGCCTGGCATCCAGGACATACTCAGTGATGACCTTCTGTTCCTACCTGCTCTCCAGAATGTAAGCCCAGGACAACCTTTGTCTAAGCAAGTGGCTTCTGTGGGCACCAAGATAACAGCAGGAACCTGGTGCCCGTAGCATCCATGGCACTGCTCAGCTTCTCAGGGCTGCCCAGCAAAGATCCAGTGGATGTCCTCAGACTAGACCAGGCCCACATCCCCACCAGCTGGCCTGGTGGAGGAGCCAGGCACAGAGTCCCCCCTGACATTGGGACAGGACAGCAGGGACTCCAGAGTTACAAGCAAGCAGTCTGTGAATGGAGGCTACATTTCCTCTGAGGGACTTCCTGGAATTACAGTGACACGGGGAGCCTCCAAGGAGCTGGAGAACCATGAACCCAGACATCCCAGAGTGAGGGGGCTGTTGACCGTAAGAGCCAGCCTGCCCACTCTCACTCTATCTGGTCACCACACAGCAAGTGCCAGAAATGCAGCCCCTTTGGAGAAAGGTGGCAACTGGAATGAGCCTGGTCAGTCATCTTTGGAACCCCAGGGCCTGGGCCTATGCCAAGCACTCAGGAGGACTCAGGGGATGGTGGATGGATAGACGGATGGCTGGATGGATGGACAGATAAATAATGGATGGATGCAGAGACGGATGCATGCATGCATGGACAGATGAACAGACAGATGGATTTAGATTCTGAAAAGCCAAGTTGTGAACACTTCTGCAGCAGAGACTGCTGGTGCCCCACCTATGGTCCCTTGGCAGTCACCATCTCATGAGTTTCTCATACAAACACCTGTGACTCTGCCTCCCCAACCACAGGAACATATAGGCCAGAAGGGCCTGGAACAGCCTCTGGTCAGGCAGATGGGAGTGGGAAGACAAATGCCACAGCCCCTACACCCCCCTCACCCCTTGGAGCGACAATTCTGAGGCCTATTCTACACGCCTCCAGAGTCCCCAGTGGGACTGATCCCCCACTGACCACAGTGCCCACCTGCTTTTTGACATACCCTCTCTTGGCTCCTTTCCCTTCCCCTCTCACTTCCCAATTCGTCTATCTGTACATCCAGAAATCACCTCCCAGGTAAGCTGCCCTTGAATCCTTGACTCACTGTCTGCCTTTGGGAGACCCAACATAAGACAACTACCTCTACTGCTTGCCTGTTCTAGAACCTTGGACAAGTTATTCCACTTCCTATGCCTCAGTTTCCTCATCGGTAAAAATAGGAATAATTATTTAACATTCACAACAAACCAATGTGGTTGGCATGTGCCCCACCCCATATAGGATGCTAAGGGCATAGAGAGAAAAGCAGCCACAATCCCTCCCTGGAGGAATTCATCAAAGACAGTGGAGATGGTGGGCACGAGGCCAGGCCATAGGGTTGAAAGACTTAGAATCAAATCCTAGCTTTACATATCCTCACTGTGTGCTCCTGTGCAAGCTATGTTTAAAATTATATATATATATGACTCTGTTTACCTTTCTGCCAGATACAACAATAACAGAACCCATCGCATGAGGGTCTTGTGGAAAGAAAGTGAGATCGTGCAAGAGAATGGCCAGCACAAGCCCTGACACACGGTGCTCAACAAAAGGAAGGCAGGTCATTGTTATTGTCAGTAGAGAAGTGCATAAAGCAATGCAAAATGTGAGACTGTGTAACTGACGGTGAAACAGAGAGAGGGAGTTGGTGGCCTGGGAGTTCAAAGAAAAATCAGGCGGTCCAGGAATGAGGCTGAGATAAGGAAAATCTTTCAGACCATGAGCTGGCCCACCAAGAGGGCTCCACGAGCCCTGAGGAAGACAAGGTAAGGCCCTTCACTGTTAGCCCTCCCACACCTATCCTGCCTCCCTTCCCACCAGCCCCACCCGACAGCTCATGCTCCCATCACTTTCCCAAAGGCCACTTGGATTCCCTGGCCTTGCTCATGCTGTTTCCTCTGCAAGCGTGCCCTTCCCTCTCCCTAGAGCTGAAAGAAGCCTTTGTGAGCTCCCCTTGTGAACAGAGGGTGCTGGACCAGCTGCAACATGCCCCCCAAGGAGCTTGGTAAAAATGCAAATTCTTGGGCTCTGCTCCCTCAGATTCTGCTTCAGTAGGTCTGAAATGGGGCACATCCGGGTTGGAGAACCACTTATTTAGTCCATAGCACACTCTCTATTATATATGGAGAAACTGAGGCCCAAAGAGCTGACACGTGGGGCTCAAGGTGACACAGCAAAGTGCCCAGACTTTCTAATTCCCAGTGCTGTGCTCACCAAGCCTCCTTCCCCTTCCAAACAACACCCGTGTGGTGGGGGCATCAGGGCAGCCCCTCTGGAGTCCTGCTTCTGGAGGCACACCTGTCAGCCCCCTGCCCCAGTCTAGGGGAATGCAGAGCTCTGTGAGGAGCTGCCAGGTGTGCAGTGCCAAGACACCTCCCAGAAGCTCTGCCAGGTTCGGCAGGTGGCAAGGCCAGGGTGTGGGGGCAGAGAGGGCCCAGCCTTGAGTATTTAAATATTTGCTTTCTTACAGACTGGCATTCTTTGGAATATTAGCCAATTTGTATAGAATTAGTCAGTGCTTGGCCCCCCAGCTGCCGCAGGAGGATTCCAGGGAGGAAGAATGTACATGCAGCTTCTCCTGATGTGGATGCTCTGGCAAGTCCCAGCACAGGATCCACCTGCCTGCCAGGACAGGGAGAGGAGTGGCAGCTGGGTGGGCGGGGATCCCAGACACACCCCAGGCAGCCTATGCCCCATACAAATCATGAGCTGCAGCCACCAGAAACCTTCATGGAGCAGCAGGGGTGAGGCCACTGCCTTTTCCTTCACATATGTGCACACACACCCTGGCTGAACAAGCTCAGAGCCAGCCCTGGTCGCTGGGTCTATGTCCCCATGGACCAGGGAATACTGAGGAGGGGCGCAGGAAAAGCTGTCAAACTGTCTTGCCAGAGTTCTAGAAAAAGTCCCAGAGGTTATACATGAGCTAAATTCAAATCCCAACTCTGCCTCTTAACTTGCTACATGGACTTGGACAAGACACTTCACCTCTCTCACACTCACTTTCCCTGCTTGTAAAATGGAAATCATAAAAGTGCCTACCTGCAGTCATGTACGCGAATGTGCTTTTGGACACCATGAAGTGATGTTTATGTGCTATGAGTCAAAGCAGTACTACCTGGAATTTGGCAAACAAGCCATGCTCCCCCTCTCTAGTGTGTGTGTGTGTGTGTGTGTGTGTGTGTGTGTGTGTGTGTGTGTTGATTCAATCAACAAGCACTAAGTGAGCACCTGTTGGGTAGCTCTGAGGAAGTGATCCTTGCTTCCTGGGCCTCAATATCTCCACTTGTAAAATGGGCAGGTTAGAACACAGCCTCTGACATTCCTTCCATAGCTATCATGCTCTGCATCTACCACAATCATTCATGTAAAATTCTTTCTCTGCTAAGAGAAAAGATGAAAAGAAGAGTTCTTGAGAGGGCAATGTACAAGCAAAAGGAATGCATGTCTAAGAGTGAAAGTTCAGGTGCTAAGAATTTCAGTGTATGACTAACAGTGGAATCCAAGGCCAGCAAGGATTCTTTTCCTGTATCCCTACCCTCTATCATAGAAGCCATCATCACTAGATGGGGTAAACTACCATTTACAGGCTGCATGGCATTGGTCAATATATTAAAGCTCTATGTCCCTCGTCTCCTCATCTACAAAAATGAGGTAAAAATACTGATTTTATGGGGTAGCTTTAAGTGTTAAGGGAGATATGTATTTATAATAATTAAATTGAGCAAGGTCACCCCCTTCGCAGGTTTTTCCCTTGCTCTTCCTCAAGTAACTCTGCCCTGTCACATTCATTCTTTCTTTCACTCAGCATACATGCACTGAGAACCCACTATGCACTGAGCATCACTCTGGTTGGGGAGCGTAGCTAGAAGTACAGTAGGTGAGGCTCCTGCCCTCAAAGGTCTCAGATTCTAGTGGAAGGAGACGGACCAAGAAAAGGCAACAAATAAGACCAAGATATGGGGTAATATGACAGAGTGTGACTATGGAGCCTCTGAGAAGGTCCCTTGGGGGAGGTGATGTTTGAGTTGAGCCCTGAGTTACAACCAAGAGCAGCCATGCAAGGATGAGGGGAGAAACTTTCCAAGCAGAGGGAAAGTCTGTGCAAAGGCCCTGGTAAATTAGGAACAGAAAGACCCAAGTGGCTGGAGCTTGTCGAGTGAGTGATAAGGTTAAAGAGGAAGTTCATGTTGGGCCTTGGAGGCCATTAACTCTCCAGGCAGGTCTCTGTTCTTTCCAGCATCCTTTTACCCATTTCCCTGATGGCACAACAAGTCCCAGGACCCAGCAGGCAGAAGCCAGTCTCCTTAGAGGAAGCAGGCCAGATACTACGAATTCTCATGTGGCCATTTTAACTTTTCCTGAATTTATGAAAGCTGTTGAGACTTTTCCCCCAAGAGTGACAAGCACTATCCAGGGAGGGGTGAGATTCAGATGAGTTCCCTCCTAGGAGCAAGGATGCTGTGGGCAGGAATGCGGACCCCTCTGGGAACCTTTCAGGCCAAAGTCAAATCTTGAAAAGGCTCAGCCCCACGGGTGGGGATTAGACAGGCTACAGGGAAGGGCTGGGATTATGGCAAATCCTTCAGACACAAAGCCAGGCAGGGCTCTCCCTGCCCTCACTGCTGCCCCGGAAAGCCCCTCAGCTGACCCCAACCCCAGTTGGGGGCTGAGACTTTGTCCCTTCCTGTCCATCAGCATAAGGGGCCATGGAGGTGAGCCCCTAGGCCAAAGCCCTGGGGAGTGGGAAGTCCCAACACGGCCACCCCAACCCTATTTCTTCCCACCCCAAGACCAGAATGCTGGCCCTCCCCTATCCAGCCTTGTCAGAAGTTTCTGTGCTTGTAAACCACAGTGTACATCCTACAGCCAGATGTGATTCTCGATGTGTCCCACTCCACCCGCTGGTAGCAGGGTTCTGTTTTGTTTTACTTTTTATTGAGGTCTAATACACAACAATGTATATAAATCATAAATGTGCAGTGAGATTTCACAAACTACATCTCAGATGGAGGAATCTAAGCAGCACTCAGGAAACACCTCCCCATTCCTTCTAGGTCACTCCACCACCCCTGCCCAAGGGTAACTGTTCTCTTGACCTCTATCACTACAGATTAGTTTTGCCCATTTTTGTACTTTATAGAAATGGGGTCACACGGTCTGTGTTATCTTCAGTCTGGTTTCTCTCACCCAACATGTCTGTGAGAATCACCCATGTTGATGCCAGAGGTGATAGCTGATTCCTTCCCATTACTCTATTGTATTCCAGTATTAGAATAACCGAAATCTACTGTCAATGGCTGTTGGAGCTTTTTCCACCACAATGAATAGATTAGTTCTCTACTGCTGCATCCCAACTGATCTCAAATTTAGCAGCTCAAAACAACAACCATCTTGTGTTATCTCACAGTTTATGTGGGTCAAGAACAGAAAAGCAGCTGAGCTGAGAGGTTCTGGCTCAGGGTATCTCAGCAGGTTGCAGTCTGGACATCAGGCAGAGCTGCCGTCACATGAAGGCTTGACTGGGACCGAGGTTCGCTTCCAGGGTGGCTCCCTCGCTTCCAGGGTGGCTCCCTCGCTTCCAGGATGGCTCCCTCGCTTCCAGGATGGCTCCTGTTGGCAGGAGGCCTCAGTTCCTCACCAGGTGACGGCCTCCGTCCCCATGGGACTGCTTGTATATTCCCATGACGTGGCAGCTGCTTCCTCTAGAGTGAATGATGCAGAAGAGAGCCAAGAGGAAGCTGCAATGCCTTTATGACCTAATCTTGGAAGTCACACACTTCTACCATATTCTATTCATTAGAAGTCAGTTCCTATGTCCACACACAAGGGAGAAATATCAAAGAACTTATAAGCATATTTTAAAACCATCACAACAAGCAGCAGTTCCTTTTTGCATTGAGTTCAATCTCCTCGGTCCTGGGGAATGAGGCCAACACTCCCCCTCCCTATTCCCCTCCTAGCTCCCTCTGCTCAGTCAGCACTGAGAAGATGCAGTCAGATCCAGATTCTAGTCTCGACTTGGTCAAAAGCCTCTCAGAGCCCCGAGTTCCTCCTATGAAAAATAAGAATAACTATAGTGCCCATTCAGTAGGTTGCTATATTATCAAGCATTTACTGTGGACCGATTTCATTTAAGCCTCATCACAACCTTGCGAGGAAGATCCTGCATTATTGCCATTTTGCAGATAGAGAAAATGAAACCCCTAGAGGTAGAGTCATGTGCCCCAGGTCACTTGGAAGAGCCAGTATTTGAATCCAGATCTTTCTGACTGTGCTGGGAGACTGCTTTTGAGGGACTGTTTGCCTCAGCCAATGCAATCAGGAGCCTTTGTACACCTCCACATCTACGCCCCCTGGAGCTCGGAGACTGCAGTGGGGCCAGCATTACCTCCCCTCCAGGTCTTCTGGTGACTTGGCTGGGACCCCCAAGGCCCTGGACATGGTTGACCCAGCCTTACCCTACCTAGTCTCTGGGGCTCTCTCTGCCCAAGAGCCCCTCACCCTCAGGTTCCCGGGCCCCAGGCTCCTCTTCTTTTCTTCTTTCACTCTGAGCCAAGCAGGTTAAAAACACGCCAAAAATGAGCCCCCTCTCGCTTTAGTGCACTCACATAATGTGTGGCAAAGGAGGCTGCATTAATCGCTCGGGACCCACATTTTTCAGTGACATTAATCTCTAGCCGGAAAAGCCTCTCCGGACGGTTCTTTTCAGTCTGAAGGCACTTAACGTTGGCCAGGGGAGCAGAAGGGGCCGCCTGGAATTCCTCTCTCACTCCCAAACACCACACCCACCAACCCAGCCCGGCCAGCTTCCCTGGTTATGGCAGGATGGGTGAGATGCCTGCAGGGGATGTGGGGGGACAGAGGGAGGGTGGGTGGTGAGTGAGCTGTGGGTGTGCCATGGTGCAGATACATGAAGGTGAGAAAGGCTGAGTTTCAGCCATTGCTTGATCTATGAGCAGAGTATCTACATAAACACCCCCATGTCTGCTCGCTCAGAGAAGTGCATCAGTGTTTGTGTATACCAGGACATGCACACCGGTGACAGACCCCTGTGTGTGCATGTATGTGCCATGTGTGTGTTTGTGATTGAAAGTGTGTGCATGCATGAGCATTAGTCAAGGGCGATCATGGGTGTGATACATATCTATTAAAGAATGTATGTTCAGGAAAAACTGTACCTCTGCCCCTAAGTAGAGCTGTGTGTGCCACACTTTAAGTATATGTGTGATTTCTATGTGCACACGTTGTCATGAGCAAGACTGCAAGCATGTGTTTGCTGGAGCACACCAGTGAATGTGAGCTAACGAGGGTATGTCTGACTCTGAGTATGCACAATGTGTGTAAGGTAGTGGTCAGTTCTGGGGTAAACCAGCAGGGGTTGGTGCACACAATGCATTTTGACAGACATAGCTGGAGCACTAAATACGTGCTGGTACTGTGTCAGGCCCTAAGGAGAAAGTGATAAACAAGGGTGTGTCCTGGAGCCCATCTGAACCCATTCATAGGAGCTGATTGCATATCTCTTCCCAATTCCACATTCAGCAACTGTACATTGGTAGCTTGAAATTGACCATGGTGGAAGTATTTACACCATGGAAACTGGCAAATGCCAAATGCCTTTCTTCATCCAGAGAGCCTCCTGTTAAGCTTTACTAGCATACCACTAAAGACACAGTTCATCCCCAATCTAACAGGCTCTTATTCTTGTACATGATGAGCATATTTATGTGTGTACCTATGCACCCCAAAACAGCTCTGAAATTGTGTGAAACCAGCACATAAGATTAACAAACAGATTCAAAGAAGATAGAGAAAGAGGCAGATTGAGGAAGCCTAAAAGACATGGGTTTTGCAACACTTCAAGCATAGAGCCCTTCCTATCCTAAGGGCTGCGAAATTCTCCAAAAGTAAAAACAACTGCCAAGGGGAAAACTTAAACTCATAGGCATGAAAACAACCATGATCCTCTCTCAACACTGAGCACTGTCAAACCAAACCAGCAGGGTCACTTGGCTATTAAATGGTAGCGCTGGGTCCTGAACCCCAGTAGTTGGCTCCAGAGCCCATGCTCACAGCTATGCTGGCTAGAAGTGAGTATAGAAGACAGAGAAGGCATGGCCAGAGGGGTAGGTGGAAAGCAGGAGTGTGCTGGGTCACTGAAGCCAAGCAAAGTAGGAGTTTTGAGAAGCAAATGGCCTTCAAGACCTGAAAGAGAGGTCCCTTCCCTCCCATTTTACATGGGAGGACACAGAGACTCTAGGAAGTCAGTGTCACATAGCTAAGCCAGATTCAAACCCAATAGGGTCTGATGTCAGGACACCCAGAAGAGGGCTGGGGCAAGAAGGAGGGCGCCAGATGCTTCCTCTTAGCTTCCCAAAGCCGCGAACCACAGGCCCAAGTTCTCTGGCCTCCTCTGATCTCAGTTCCAGGCTAGTCACACTGACCACGACCCACAGCCAGTCAGGACCCAGCCTTAGGAGGCCTCTTTGGGAACATCGGCCCCAGCCAGCTCCCAGGGAGCCGAGCACCAAGGGAGGCAGGTGGCACTGGGGAGAGGTTACTGAGACGCCATCCCATGGTAGCCCCACTCCCCACGGCTGCCATTGATCTCCCTGATGGAATGACATCAAGAGATGTTTTTAATAAGACGACAGGAGGCCTGGGGAGCTGACCTAGCCAACCCAGTGCCAGGCAATTAACGACCCAGTTGAGAAGCCATAGCCACGGGTAACCGAATCCTGGAGAGCTGTTAGGCACACCCTGCCTTTCATCTCCGCCCGTGGCCGCTCTGCGTGGGCTCTCCGTGCATCTTCATTAACTCCCAGCACCAGACCGGAGTTGGGGGTGCCTGTGTATCTGTGTGTGGACCCCTCTGAGTGTGTAGAATATACAGGGGTATTGATGCACATGTGTATGCATGCACAGGTGTGTGTGTGTGTGTGTATGTGTGTGTGTGTCGCTGCATGTGTGGGCATGGTTCCCTGTCCACATGTGTGTGAGACAGGCCAGAGCACTGGCTTCAGAATCAGACAGATCTGGGTTCAGGCTGGGTCACCCTGGGCAAGTTATTTAACTTCTATGAGCCTCCATTTCTTCCTCTGTAAACTGAAGATCATAATAGTACAGTAACTACTACACATGCTTGAGGGGATCAAGTAACACTATTCATTTAGATGTGTCTGGAACTTAGTACATGTTTAATAAACATAAGTTCTTACTCGTATTACACATGGATGAGTGTTTACATCTGAGTGGTAGGTAGAATTCTAAGAACGATCCATAATAACCCTGTATAATCCACCCCTCTTTGAGTATGGGCAGAGTCTGTGAATATGATGAGAGATGTTTCATCATATGGCAAAAAGGAGAATATCCAAGTGGCCAAATGTAATTACATGGGCCCTTTAAAAGCAGAGTTTTCAAAAAATAAAAATAAAAATAATAGACAAACAAACAAACAAACAAATAAAAGTAGAGTTTTCTCGAGCTGCTGGGTAGAAGTCAGAGCAATTTGAAGTATAAGAGGGTTGACACGAAGGAGCAAATTTGTCTGTTGCTGAGGTGGAGGGGGCCACACATGAGTAGCTGCTAGGAGCTAAGAGTAGCCCCCTCCAACAGCCAGCAAGAAGATGAGGATCTCAGTCCTGTAGCTGCAACGAACTGAATTCAGCCAATAACGTGATGAGCATAGAAGTGGATGCTGTCAAGAGCCTCTAGATAGAAGCCCAGCCCAGCTGACACCTTGCTTTGCGAGACTTGAGCAGAGAAACCAGCCAAGCCTATCCTGACTTCTGAGTGCTCAGATCAAGGCACCATTAGTAAGGTTTTGCCAGCTCTGGGAGCACCCAAGAGACTTCCAGGGGTCCTAGCAACACACAGTGATACATACATGTCTGCTTTAGGTTCTGAGAGATACCTGCTCTAGCTTCCAGGCCAAAGTAGTCGTGGACAGAGGGGACAAAAAGTGAGGTCTAGAGCAGGCTGAGACATACCTTGGCTGAGATCTGCTCAGGGGACTCTAGCAACTTACCTACCTTCTCTGAGTCTCAGTTTCCTCATCTGAACAATGGGACACCAGGCCTGGGACCACCCTCATCACCAGGATAGCTTGATCAAACAGATAGTGCAAAAGGTTGTCCAGCAGCAGGAGAGGTAGTGGCCTGTCCCCTGAGTAAACTTCAGTCTCAGGCCTGCTGCTTCACCTCAACTTACACCAGGGCACACATGGGAGGGGCCTGGGCCTCACCCTGGCCAGCTCCCCCTCCCAGGCCCTTCTCGTCCACCTAGTTCCATGGCTGTCATTCAACCTCTCAAAATCTCTTCAGTCATTTCCTCCTCTCTAACCCCACTGCCACTGCCTGTGGTTCAGTGCTTGAATCTTGCCTGGATGACCACGCAGCCTCCTCCTAGCATCCCTGTCTCTAGCCTCACAACTCTGCTCACAGCCCACCCAGGGCTCTTATTTTTCTAGAGGTAAAATCTAAACTCTGCTCTGAAGATTAAGAATCATTTTCACTTTTGCCAAAACAACAAAAATATTTTCATTTTTATTTCCCTAATACTAGGAAATTTGAGCTGCTTTTACTAGTTTTTGGTATGTGCACCCAGATTTATTCTAGGAAATATTAGCAAATACGGATACATGCTTTTTTACACAGGTAATAGCATATCATATATCATTTTTCATCAGTTAACAATATATCTTGGCAATTGTCTGTCTGGTATATTAAGAGTTGCTTCCTTTCCTGTTAATGGCTGTATAATGTTCCACTGGAGCAGAATATATAACCCTTCTTCTCCTGGTAGACTCAGGTCATGTCCCATCTCTTGCTATCACAAACAATATGTCACTGAAATGTCATCTCACATACATGTGAGTTTATTACTGGGAAAAGCTCCTTGAAATAAGATTACTGGGTCAAAAGCAGAGATATTACCAAGTTGCTTTCTGTGGAGGTTGTAAAATTTGATTTTCTATCAGCATTTTATTGGCATTCCTGTTTCCCTACACACTCACTAACCCAGCTCTTTATACGATTTCAAAATTTTTATCTGATAAGTGAAAAATGGTATCACATTATAGTTTTACTAAGCAGTTTTCTTATTTTGAGCTGGGTGGGTCTTTTTATAGTCTCTAAGTGTCATTTCTTTCCCTTCTCTGTGAGTGGTCTGTTCATATACTTCATCTATTTCTCTATTGAGTTGTCAGCTCTTTATTATTGATTTACAAGAGCTCTTTACATATTGAAGGAAATTAGCCTTGAATAAACTTAAATGATTTAAATTACTTAAATGATTCTTTAAATGTTCGGTAGAATTCCTTTGTAAAACCATCTATGCCTAGTGATTTTTTTTTTTTTAGGAGTAACTATTTCTTATATGGTTATTAATCTGTTTAGATTTTAGTACCTATATGTACTCCTAGGCACACTTTTGTAAGTTACGTTTTCTTTAAAAATTATCAGTTTCATGCAGCGCTCAAGTATATTTGCATATTCTTTTGATTTCCTCTGAAAGTAGGGTTATTTCCCTATACCATTTCTTATTTTATGAATGTGTGCTATTCCCTTTTTTTCTGGATTAGATTACTTAACATCTTATCTATTTTACTTGGTTTTTTAAAAAAATAATCTTTATTATGGTATTTTTCTGATTTCTAATTCATTAATATCTACTTTTATTTTTATAAATTTTTCCTTGTGATTTCTTTAGGCTTATTTTATTGCCGTGTTTATAATTTCTTGGATTGGCTACCTAATTTATGAATTCTCAATCTTTATTATTTATTAATAAAAGTATTTAGAACTTTTCTCTGAGCTCTGCTTTAGCAGTATTCCATAGATCTGATATGGATTGCTATTACTATCTCAAGTCTCTGGATTTCTATAATCTGTTTTGATTTCCTTTTTGATGCAAGAAATGTTTGAGAGATAAAATTCATCTTTTGTTATTTTTTTGTTGTTGTATTGAATTGCAAACAGTAACTGTTATTAGGAATAATGATAGAATTAGTTTATTCCTCCTTCCCTTTCCTTGCCATGACTCAAATTTATTATTTTATATTTCTTAATGTTTACCTTCATATTTATAATATAATTACATCTGTTCCTTTATTTTTCATATTTAAACTATATCTTTTACACCTGGCTATAAAAGTTAAGGAAATCTGTGTATTTATATTATTTCGTGTGAGACTTTTATTCCCTGAGTTTTTATATACTTAAAAACTAGGATTGTTTCTACAGAGCTCAGCTTGGGAAAGGATGGTACAACCCAACTGTCTTATTGTACGGATGAGGAAACTGAGGCCAAAATAGGTGCAATGGCACAGGTCACCCAGGTGTATTCCAGAAAGTAAGCCAGGACAGGAACCTACATGGCCTGCCGCCCTTGCAGGGGCTTTCCCCTCCAGCTGACTCTCGCCCTCTGTCTTCCTGCTCTTTTGAACAGGGGGAGTGGGAAGGTAGCATGGGGGCCTCTGCTGGGTTGGGGAGACCTTTTCCACTGATCCCCTGGAATCTCACCTGGGACTTGGTGAGATTGGAAAGTGACTGGCAGGAGAATTCTCTCCCCACCCCAAAGGATTAACAGCCAAGGCTGGGAGGCCCCTAGTGGCACATCCTCCCTGGAGACAGGGAAAGTGTGAGCTCATCCTTGCTGCCCGCTGCTGAGGGTCAGACCGGGTGGGGCGAGGGGCTCCACCTGTTCCCGATAATCTCTCTAATCCAGCCCCATAATTATTCTTTATTAACAGAGGTCGCTGCCTTCATTACATGCTGAAAGGAGGGCGTCAGGAGTGAAGACACAAGGATCAAAAGCTGGTCACATTTTCCAAAAGGGTTTATTTGCCACAACCAAAATAACCTCGCCAAGGGAAGACCGAGTTTCTGTCTCGTCCCTTCCTGGTGCCCAGCATGGGAGCTCTAGGGCCCCATATCCCCTGGTCAGGTCCAGTGACCCCTGCCAGACTCCCAAGCCCACCAGTATTCTTTCATTCAGACATCTCCTAAGAACACAGTTTACATAAGGCCTTGTACTGGGCTTTGCAGATATAAAAGGAAATAACACATGGCCTTTCCCTCCCCGGACTCGACAAGTACCCCAATGATCACTACGTGGACTGTTAAATGCGACACTGAGAGGATAGATGGCTGCAGGAGCAGAGGTGGGTCCCTAGACCAGCCTCAGGAATAGGGGTCTTGGGAGAAGCCTCCTGGAGGGAGAGACATTAGAACCCTGTATTGAAATATACCTAGAAGCTCCCCAGGGGACAAGGCAAGAAAAGGACATTCTGAAGAAAGAATGAGAATGGTGTGCTAGAACAAAGCTGAACTGCAATTCGGTGTGGCCAGAGCAAAGGTTTGAGATGGGAAGGGGTTTGACTGGTGCTGGATGGGTGGGCAGGGCCAAGCCACACAGGACCTGCAGGTACTAGGGAGTCACTGAAGGTTTAGGCAAGGTGGTGGCATGGTTAGATTGTGCTTTTGGAAGATCCTCCTGGCTACAGAGTAAAGATTGGCTTGGCAGAAGCTGCTGGGTGCAGGGAAGAGTTGGGGTCGCATGTAGGGGTCCAGACAAGCAATAGGGAGTCTGGAACCTGAGCAGTAACACAGGGATAGAGAAGAGAGGCAGCACGCTGGCACCAGGCAATGGTGACACAATCTCTCTGGCTTTAGTGATCATAATGTCCATTGGGACACATGGCTAGACAAGAAATCAGAATGGTCCCAGGCCATTTGTGACCCTGACCCCGTCACTATCACTATGTTCAGCCTGGCACTAGATCTATGGGTAACCAGAGGACCTTGGGGGGCACTCCCCACCCAGAGGCCCTCACAAGCCAGGGACCTGAGGCAAAGGGACATGAAATCTGAGCTCAGGGCTCTCTGGCCTTCCCAGCACACCCACCTACACTGCCTTCTCCCCTCCTCCCCACACCCCTTCCCCATAAAGAAGCCCTGTTCGCTGTTTCTTCGGTGTTCTTCCTAACCAGCCCGTCCTTGTCCATTTCCTGTCCATGTCCAGGTGCTACTGAAAAGCCTCGCTTGCGGGCCCCCACTGCCAGGAAGCCAGATCCCCCACCGGCAATGGCCTCATGTCTGCCTCCTTAGGTGTCCCTGCCTCGCTGCAGGTCTTTGTGTCCGTCTGTCCCTTTCCGCCTCCCTCAGGGACTGGGTTGTTCTCTTCATTTCCTCCCTCTCAGTGTAAGTCTCAGCTTCAGCTTGGCGTCCCTCTCTTTGGTCTTCTCTCCCTGTTTCTCTGTGTGTGTCCTTCTCCCTTCTATCATTTCTTACTCTTCACCGAATCGCCTCCCTGGAACTCACATAATTCACGATCCCTTCATCTGAACCAACACTGGCCACCGAGTCTGAGCTAGGCCCCAAGCTTGGCACTGGGGATCACAAAGGTGAAAATGAAGATACGGCTCTAGCCGTCTGGTCCTTTCCTGCCACTCATGCTCCAGCAGACAAAGTGGGCAGTACGAGCCAATGGAAGTGTTAGAAGGGGGATCAGAGAGGTGGGAACAGTGCATGCTGGGCTCTGAGAAGTGCCAACCGCATCTGAGCCCCAACACTTAATTCTCACATGCAGCGAAGGGGCCGGCACTGGGGACCACTATCTCCCTGTCCTCCGGGAGTTCGCAGCCTAGATGGGGAGGTAGCAGATAAACTGTGTGACCTGCGCTGCAGCCGTCCCCACGGGCTCTGAATGGCCATCACGCATGGGGGGTTACAGGAGCCTGAAGCTACAGCAGGAGCTCTGAAGTCAGGCAGCCGCCCACTGTGATCTTCTCTCTCCTCCTCTTGCTTCTCTCCCCGTCTCGCCCTTCACTCCAACGACTTCGACTTCCTTGCTCTTCCTCCAACTCCCCGGCCATGCTCTGGTCTTTTTGCGTTCGCTGTTCTCTCTGCCCAGAATCTACTCCTGCCTACGTCCCATATCCACGTTCTCCCTCTCTGACTTCACTCAGGCAAACGTCCCCTTCCCTGTGGGGCCTTTCTTGACCACCCTCATCTTTGACTTTCTCCTTAACCTGATTTATTTTTCTTTGTAGCACTTACAAAAACCTGGTATGTTGTATATGACCTGCCGATTTCGTTGACCTTCCATCCCAATTGACTAGCACGCCAACTCCATGAGACAGGACAG
>NW_011888817.1:2025537-2073359 GCF_000151845.1 Pteropus vampyrus | reverse complement strand
CAGGCCCCAGCAGAATTTAATTCCAAGGTTCAAAGCGCCTTTGCCCCTTCCCAGATAAAAGGCCGCTCAGCCGGAGAGATGAGCTGGTTAATAAAGGACAGGAGGGGGGCTCTGGACAGGCAGGCCTACCACCGCTCTCTGCCCACACCCTCTGCCAGTGAATGCTCTCAGCCCTCTGCCGCCGTTCCAGCCCACTGCCCCACAAGAAAAGCCCATTAATTTAACACTAATAGGATTTTCAATTTGTCACAATCCTTGGAGATCCTAGGGAGGTGGAGAGGGGGAGGGTGAGATTCATAACAAGTCTGTGTAAAAAGAAATCTCTGCAGAGACTGACCTAGACCCTAGACAGCTCCCTACCACTCTAAGGCCTTCAGGTAGGCCACAGCAGCCCCCCTGGCCTCAGTTTCCTCGATAGAAAGAAAATTAATAAGATCTATTTTAAAAGGAGGCTGGCTGTGCACATTAAATGAGGTTATAAAGAAATAACATCCAGTTTATGCTGCCTAGCCCATAGTTGGCATTCTATAACTTTTGCCCCCTCCCGTCTCAGTCTCTCTCCCAACTTTGTCCCCCAGGTAGCACTGGCTATGCAGGCTGGATATCTGTCCCCTTGACCCCAGCCACTATGTCTCCAGATCTGATGATAGTTTCAGCCAAACACCCTGGGTGGGGGGGCATGGTGTCTGGGAGCCCGTGGCCTTTTCATCCTCAGTGGGATCAGCGTCCTGAATTCCTCGTTGTTCAAGAAGAGCCGAGGATTTGGAGCTTCCAAACACAGCGGCCCAATGGGAAGGCCCCAGCCCATGCCAACCAGCTGTGTCTCGGTTACAGCTAAGAACACAGCACACCAGCTGCCCGAGCCCTGTTCTCCAGGCAAATTCCTCCCGGATCAGGAGATGCCAGACAGTGGGGACCATGTCTGTGCCGCCCCCTGGCCATGGGCTCAGCTTGGCGCTTCTCCATAGTCTGAAAGTGAGGGACACCCTGAGTCTGGGAATTGGGAGGCTGGGGGAGATGTGTCTGTTGGGGCAGTTGATGAGAGACTGAGCAGACATGACGGAACTACTGCCTCCAGGGTGCCCGAAGCCAGCGGACAAGCACACCTGACTGGGCCCCATGCCTGGCTCAGAGCCATGCACCCTGGGTTTGCCGCTGCTGCCGCCACCACCCAAGAGAGGGAGGTGGGAAAGGAGGACTCAGGAGTCCAACACCCCCACCCAAGTCTGGCTCTGAGCAGCTGCTTTCTTAGCAAAGCCCTCATTACCAGACTGGCCAGGCTGAGGGCGGGAGTGCTTCAGCCAGCTCTGCCTGTGGTCCCTGTTAGCTTTTGCCTCCATCTAGGCCCCAACCATAATTTATATCATCTCGATTCCTCAGCATCACGTGGTCCCAAACCAAACAGAGGTGGAAGGAGACAGCAGGGAGACAAAATCGAGGGTAGTTTCAGTTAGTCTATATAACAGTCGCCACAGACCTACTCAGGTGCAAAGAGAATCATATATCTTGTGAATAAAAGAAATAGAAGCAGCAAATTGATGTTCACTCTCATTTTAATAGTCACAGGGGAAAGCTTGATGGGGATCCCAAACATGAGAATGCTAGTGAGCCTTCACTGAACCAATGTGAATGAACTCAAAGATGCCAGAATAAAAGCCTGTGGCTTCTCAAGCCCAGAATGCTAAATGGATGCCAGGGCTAAGATCCTAGAAGGAAATGCTGTCCGGGTGCCACAGTGTAGACTGTGCGAAGTCACTATGGGTGCCAGGTGGAATTCCAGAAGAGGCTGAGAATGAGGGGCAGCCCGCCCGAGATAGGGAGAGTGCGATAGATGAGCAAAGCAGGGAAAGGACTCTTCACCCATGGACCCAGTTGATCCCATAAACTTTTCAAAGCATCTTTGCTTGGACCTGAGTCACATCCTTGCCTCAAGCAGTAAGCGTACAGCTTTGCTCACAAGCAGGCAGTAGGGCCTCAGGGAGTCAGTGGCAGCATACGCCCAAGCAGAAAAGGGACCATGTCACCATATCCAAGAGTCCCTGGAGGGGTCCCGTAAGGCAGCATTCAGAGTGCTCACCACTCCTCTGGTGAGGCTTCCTAAATTACCAGCTCTCACACTAAGAATGATCCTCAGGGCTCCACCCGGCTTCCAACCACACTCCGATCTGGCTCTGTGAGCCTAAATGGGTTGCTTACTCTCTGCGTGCTTTTAGTTTGCTGGGTGCAAAATGTGAAGAAAGAGGGAGAGAATTAAGAAGGGTTCTCCTGCCCTATGGAGGGTGAATGTCCTAGAACAGTGGTTCATCTCCTTAAGTACTGATGTGACCTCTGCTCCCACATCCAGTTTTCTTCCACTCGAAATCTGGGCACCATCCCATTCATTTGCTCATTCGACATCTCAACCATCAACCACATGCAAGGCACATGGAGTGATCAGTGACTTTAAAAGCCAGACTTGGTGCTGTCCTCTTGATAGGTCCACCCACCTCTGCTGGTCTCCATCATCACAGCAGGGACCTGGAAATACTTGGGTGGATGGTGGGCTCTCAGAGCCTTCCCAGTAAGTCACCAGTCAAGGACAGGACTGGGCCTGCGGAGGAACATTCCTCCTCTGCTCTCCCGCCCAAACTCGTGGCCAAAGGCAAGGCACACGCACGGCTGAAATCCCATCAATGGCACTCCGCCAACTGGCTGCCACTTGCTTATTTGGCTTGGAACAGGAAATACATTTTTCTACTATTTATACTGCTGACCTCAGGAATAAACTAATTACGGCTGCAAAGCTGCATTCCCACAGTGTCAGGCTCACATCTGTAACCCCCGGTTGGGACCAAAGCAGAAGGTGCCAGAAGGCTGGGAGGTCTGGGGGCTCTGGCCCACTGGACACTCCTGATCTGCTCCCAAGGTCTTCCAGGGGAAAAAGAACCGAGACTACAAGTTACCTACCTAGATCTTCAGCTCTGACCAAGGAGAGGTCTGCCTACTTCTTCCCTTGGCCTTGAGTTAATCACTTCTCTAGGTCTCGGTTTCTTGATCTGCACAGTGGAGGTGTGGTAATGCTGAGCTTGAGGGACTGTCTTTTAGAGTTAAATAACACCATATCTGAAAACAGCTTCCTGTAAATGTGATTACCCCAGAAGACTCATCAACCTGGACGGCCCAACCAGAGGCCAGGTTGGCTCAGGCAGGCCCCACATCTGAGCCAGCAGTGGCATCATCCAGATGTGCTGCAGATCCTACTGCAGTCTTCACGTCCTGATGTGTGAAAGCAGGCATCTGCTTCTGAGACCGCTGCCCACAGTGAGCAGACCAACCGTGCAAACCAGTTATTTGGACATAGGCAGTCCAATCACCAGGAAATAGAAGCTGAGTAAATGGATGGATGGATGCAAATTTATGCCTCATTCATAATACTATTTTAACTGATTTTTTTTAAATGACAGAAATAAGTAACTGTTTGGTTTAGAGGTCAGCAAACTTATCTGCAAAGGGCTGAATAATAAATATTTTCAGCTTTGAGACCATACAGTTTCTGTCACAACTATTCAATTGCTATTATAGTATAAAACCAACCATAGACAATACATAAGTGAATGGGTGTAGCTGCATTCCAACAAAACTTTATTTACAAAACAGGCAGCAGGCCAGATTTGGCTAACCTCTTTGGTTGAACAAGCCAAATAATTACTACATAACTTCAGCAGTGTCCTTGACTCTTCCTCATCACCCCTTCATCTGATGGGTCACCAGGTCCTATTGATTGTTTGTTCCTTCTAAGCAGCATCCCTTCCTTCCCCCACCACACCCACCGCCTTGGTCCAGCCCCATCACCCACCACGTAGACATTCCAACAGCTCTCTTCTTCAGCCTCTTGCCCCTTCAGTCCATCTTCTACTCAGAAGCAAGATAGATCTATCTAAATCACCAATCTGACCATGTCGGTCCCCTTTCCTGACTCCCACTGTCCTGACCACACAGTCATTTATGCCCTGAGTACCAATATCTAGCCTCGCCACTCACTGCCCTCCTCAACTCCCATTCTTAGCTTTCGCCAGATTGACTATCTTTGAGCTCTCCAAACATTCCATGCTCAATCTTTCTCTATACAAGGAAAACTCTTCTTTCTCCTCACCCCCTGGCCAACTCCTATTTATCCTCCTGGTCTCAGGTCAGATGTCACCTACCCTGAGAAGCTTTCCTGAGGTGTTCCAGCTACCTTTAACATAGAAGTGGTCACACTTATAGCATAAACTGCCATGTGATCGACAAATTCCATTTCCCTTTCTTCCTGGGCATTCAGCTGGACTACATTTCCCAGCCTTCTTTAGAGTTAGGTTGGGCCATATAACTTGAGTTCTAGCCAGTGGAAGAAAGGCAGAAGTGATGGAGGCTATCTCAGGTCTGGCCTTGACCACCCACATGATCCTGCATGCTCGTTCTCTTTCTCTATCTTTCAACTGAATGGAGAGGAGGCTGAGGACCTCCAGGAAGGCAGAGCCACAAGCCTGGGCTCCTGAGTCACTGCTTAGATAAAGGCAACTGAAGAGAACCATCTGACCAGAAATCCCATGCTGTATTAAGCCACTGACATTTAGGGTTGTTTGTTACACCAGTTAGCCTACCCTGACTACATCAATATCAAATGGAATTAACTGTCATTTGTCTGCCTTCCCCACTGGACTACAAGATGCATGAGAGCAGGAATTTGTCTATATCACACAACATCATATCCCCAAAACTTAGCGCTATGCTTTGCATGTAGTAGGAACTCAATAACTTTTTGTTTGTTGGATGAATAAATGAATGAACACAACCTTAGTGGATAGTATAGACTACTCTCGTCATCACAGAGACATTGTAGAAACTCAGAGCTCACCCAGGTCCAGGATAGGAGACTTGGTTTAAAGCTTTGGCCTGTGCAGATTCCACTCTGGAAGCTAAGCTCAAGCAAGCCAGAGCCAAGGTCATCCAACAATGTGGGTGCCGAGGGGCAGAGCACCCATTAGAGTCTGGAAGTGGCAGTAATAGGAAGTTTCAGGAGGATAGGATAAAGCAAGCACTGGACTAAGAGTCAGGAATTCCAGATTCTGGGACCAGTTCTTCCTTCTGCATGACTTTGGTAAACAACTTCCTCTCATAGAGCCTTGGTTTCCCACTGCTTTAAAAGAAAAGGGTGTGAGGGGAGTGGGGGGGAGGGCAGGGTGGAGATGGGCTATAAGGCTTTCAAATGGTTCCTAGTAGCAGAATCCCCAATTCTAAAAAAAAAAAAAAAAAAAAAAATCTCTGGAGTCTCAAAATACAAAACAGATACAAGTGGAATGGCTCTAAGCTGAAGAAAGGTATCAGAGCCAACCCCAACAAATATCCTAAGGCACTTTCTCAAAACTTTTAGCTCCATCCTCTCTCTGCCAAACAAAGATGTTCCAGCTCATCCAGCCAATCCCCTGGTCCCTGCTTTAACACCTCCAGTGATAGAGAACTCGCTACTTCTTGGGAGGCTTCTAAGGCAACCCTAATGGTTAGATTATCCACCAGCTGAAGTCTGCATCCCTGGCCATGCATTCTGGGTCTTTGTGCTTCATCCACCATAGTCTCTGAGTAACCCAGCTAGAGATCAGGCCTTGGAAAGCTGGCCCCTGGGAATAATAGTAATAGCTAACAGGTTTTAGCCAGACATTTTCCTAAGCATTTTACATATATAACACATTTAATCTATAAAGTAAGTCCATGAAGTAGGTACTGTTATTTTATAAATGGAAAAAATCAAGGCATAAAAAGTTTATGTCACTTGTTCAATGTCATACAACTAGTAAGCGGCAAAGCTGGGACTCAAGTCCAGACCATCTATCTGTTCTTAATGGCTTCTCTGATGTAAAGAAATCTGGCTGCAATAAAACACTCTGGTGTTTAATATCATTAATAATAATAATAACAACTGATACTTGTATAGCACTTCTTATGTACCAGGTGTTTTTATAATAAGCATGTTACAAATATTGATTTAATCTTTAAGCAATTCTATAAAGGTGACACTATTATCATCTTCATTTTATAGATGAGGAAACCAAGGCACAGAGAAGTTAAGTAACTTACTCAAGGTCACACAATTTGTAAGTAGTGAAGTCAGGATTTGAACCTAGGCAATTTGGCTGTGGAGTCTATTGAAAATTTCAAAGAATCAACAAGAAATTCCTGGAACTATTATATCAAGGGATTACAGTAAGGTTTCAGGATACAAGATTAGTATACAGAAGTTATTTGCTCTCCTATATACCAGCAATAGACATGCAATATTACCTTTCAATTATAACATATATTGACCATTCGCCACATGCTAGCCCTGTGTTGAGTGCTCCAGATACACTAGCTCATTTAACCTTCTCAAAACCCTCTATGGGCAGAAAAAGCATTTGACAAAATCCAACACCCATTCTTGATAAAAAGACAGAAAACAACAACAAAAAAAACTCTCAACAAATTAGAAATAAAAGGAAGAAAACTTCCTCAAATTGATAAAGAACTGAGAAAAAAAAACCCAATGGCTAACATCATACTTAATGGTGAGAAACTAGATGTCTTCTTCCTATTGGAAACAAAACAAGGATGTTCCCTCTCACATTTCCTATTCAACATCATACTAGAAGTCCTAGCTAATGCAATAAGGAAATAAAATGTATCAGATTAGGAAAGAAGAAATAAAACTCTCTTTGTTTGCAAATGACATGATTGTCAACGTTGAAATCTCAAATAATCAACAAAAAATTCCTGGAACTATTATATCAAAAGATTATAGCAAAGTTTCAGGATTCAAGGTTAATATACATAAGTAAATTGCTTTCCTATAAAACAGTAATGAACAATTGGAATTTGAAATTAGAAATGCAATACCATTTACATTAGCACCACAAATTAAATACTTAGTTATGAATCTAACAAAAAATATACAAGATCTGTATGAGGAAACCGATGAAAAAAAATCAAAGAAGATCTAAATACATAGTTTATGTTCATGAATAGAAGTACTCGATATTGTTAGCATGTCAGTCTTTTCCAACTGCATCTATGGATCCAAAACAATTCCAATTAAAATCTAAGCAAGTTATTTGTGGATATCAACAAACTGATTCTAAAGTGTATATGGAAAGACAAAAGATCCAGGATAGCTAACACAGTACTGACTAAGAAGAACAAAGTCAGAGGACTGACACTACCTCACTTAAAGACTTAATATAAAGCTACAGTAATTAAGACAGCGTGATATTGGTAAAACAATAAGCAAATAGATCAGTGAACAGACTAGAGAACCAAAAATATGGATCCACATAAGTATAGTTAACTGGTCTTTAACAAAGGAGCAAAGGCAATTCAATGGAGAAAGGATAGTTTACAACAAATGGTGCTGGAACGACTGGACATCCACATGCAAAAAAAAATCTGACATAGACCTTACACTTTCAAAAAATTAACTCAAAATTAATCATAAACCTAAACATAAAAAGCAAAACTAAAATAATTCTATAAGATAACATAAGAGAAAAAATTGGTGACATTGGGTTTGGCGATGAATTTTTAGATACAACACCAAAAGCATGATCCCTGAATGAAAAAATAAGTTGGCCTTCATTAAAATTAAAAACGTCTGCTCTGAGAAAGACACTGTTAAGAGAATAAAAAGACAAGCCACAGACAGGGAGAAAATATTTGCAAACACACATCTGATAAAGGGCTTGTATCCAAAACATACAGAGAACTCTTAAAACTCAATAATAAGAAAACAAAAAATCCAGTTTGAAAGATGGACAAAGGATCTGAACAGACACCTCACCAAAGAAGATATGCAGATGGCAAATATGCATATGAAAAGATGTTCAATATCATACGTCATTAGGGAATTGCAAATTAAAACAATAAAATACCACTACATACCTATTAGAATGTCTAAAATCAAAAAAGTTGACACCACCAAATTCTGGTAAGGATATGGAGAAACAGGAACACTCGTTCACTGCTGGTGGCAATGTAAAATAGTACAGCCACTTTGGAAGACAGTGTGGCAGTTTCTCACAGTGTGAAACATAGTCGTCTGTCTTACGATCTAGCAACCATGCTCCTAGGTACTTACCCAAATGAGTTATAAACTTTTGCCCACACAAAAACCTGCACGCAGACGTCTATAGTGGCTTTATTCATAATTGCCAAAACCTGGAAGCAATCTAGAAGTCCTTCCAAAAGGTGAATGGGTAAACAAACTGTGGTACATCTATATAAGGGAATGTTATTCAACAGTAAAAAGAAATGAGCATCAAGCCATGAAAAGACATGGAGGAACCGTAAATGTGTATCGCTAAGTGAAAGAAGCCAGTCTGAAAAGGCAACATGTTCTGTGGTTCCAACTGTATGACTTTCTGGAAAAAGGTAAATTATGGAAACAGTAAAAAGATCAGTGACTACAGGGGTTCTTGTGACTGGGAAAGGTGTGGGGATGGGGGTGATGAGTAGGTGAAGAACAGGGGATTTTAAGGGCAGTGAAACTATTCTGTGTGATACAGTACTGGTGGATACATGACATCATGCATTTATCAAAATCCACAGAACCATCAACACAAAGAGTGAACCCTAATGTAAACTCTACACATTAGTTAATAGCATATTAATAATATATCAGTTATAACAAATGTACTACACTAAAGCAAGATGTTAATAAAAAAGGGAATTCTGTGTTTGTGTGTGTGTGTGCACGTGTGCATGTGTATGTGTGTTGGGGACTGTGTAAGGGAAATTTCTGTACTATTGCTCAATTTTTCTGTAAACCTAAAGCAGTTCTAAAAAATAAAGTCTATTAATTTAAAAGAAAAGCCCTATGTGGACAGATTATCATTACTCTTATTTATAGATTATTATAACCCTCATTTTAAGGAAGGGGGTAGAATATTTCCCTTCTTTTACAGAAGACAACATTAAAGCTTAAGGAATTATATGTATCATTCAAGGTCACACAGCTGGCAAGGTCACACAGCTGGCAAGGGCTATGGTCAAGCTTTGATTAGGGACAGGTGGCCCAAAACCCTTCAGGGTGTGATGCCCAGAACCTAGCAGTACTTGGAACAGACACACAGACATTTCGGTTCCTGCTTGGCTACCTCCCACCCACATCCCTGCATTATGACCCTTCTAGTGGATCAAAGCAGAGACCTGCAGCCCCCACACTGAGCCTACTATGTGTGCAGTCATCACTGGGCTCTTTCTGCTCAACGTTCCTTACCTTCCACATGTAGGAAACCCAAGAGGTATCTGTGAAAGTCTACAACTGTCAGGTTGGCTCAGTAGTAAGAGGTGAGTTGATATGCAAAACAGAAAAGTAGCTCAGGGTGGAAATTTGACTTTTGCCTCAATTGCCCTGGTACCAAATAGACTAGAAACACAGGGTATAGGTATAATCTCATGCTGCCACTACCACATCTTCCAGCATGGGAAGCCCATGTTTGAATGGGACCTCGAATGATATCAGGTCCAACTATCACCTCCCATCATGACCAGGACTAAAGAGGTCCCAGTTCATGGAGAGATGGCATCTGCCATGAGAACTGCTAAGACCACACTTGGATGGGAATGAGAAGTGGAATGGAGGACAGTTGTCCTGAGTGCTGACTGTGAAGCTATGCTCGGTCCAGTGATAAACACCTAGGACAACTGGCAAACCCCATCTAGCTTCTGACCTGGGGCCCTGTTATGGACTGAATGTTCGTGTCCCCCCAGAATTCATATGCTGAAGCCCTAATCCCAATACGATGGTATTTGGAGATGAGGCCTTTGGGAGATAATTAAGTCATCTTTGGAACACTCTTAAATGGGATTAGTGCCCTTATAAGAAGGGACAGAGAGAGATGATCTGTCTCTCTCTCTTCCACATGAAGACACAGCAAGATGACCATTTGCAAACCAGGAAGCAGGCCTTCACTAGAATTTGGTCATGATCTCAGATTCATTCTCTAGAACTGTGAGAAATAAATTTCTGTTATTTAATATATTAAATTTCTGTTAGCCACTCAGTCTATGGTATTTTTGTTATAGACCACAGACCCCTGGGCTGGCCAAGGAAGAGACTTCTGGCTAGGAAGAAAAAAAACAGGGAAGAATCTGAGAACATGATAAAAGATTGTTCTTTGCCCATAAGATGGTTCTTCACTCTGAATACCTCCCTTGAGCTCCTGGCCTAAGCCATTTACAAAGGGCTTCTCTGCACATAATCTTGTTTAAACTTTCAATAGCCCTAGGATATGGGTGGATTTGTCCTCATTTGACATATGAGGCAACCATGGCTCAAAGAACTGAAATCACCTTGTGCACAAGGTCACACAGGAACTAATGACCAGAACTCTTCTTCAGACCTTCTGACCCTACATCTTACCTTTTCTACTAACCCAACACAGCTCGGAACGTAGAAAGTACACAGGAAAACTTGGCAGAGTTTCACAATGAAATGTTGTCCTTCAGCCCTATTCCCTCGGGGGCCCAGCAAAGGGCTGTCTTTTCCCAACATGACCCTGATTGGTGAGGGAGGGCAGCTCCATCCACCACCCTGAGTCATGGTTATCTTCAGCAGAATAGCCCAGGTGAACCTGGGGTGAGGCCATTGGGAATGACCCCAGGCCAGAAGGAAGAAGGCCATGTCTCCTTCACTGCCTAGAGGCCCTAATGTCAGTGGACTTGGCCCTTGAAGGAGAAGACTAGAAGGGATCAGGAATGTGGCTTATAGTCTCAGCTCTGCCACTGACTGGCTCCACGATAAATATCAAGAGCATTAAAATGTTCATGCCTTTGACCCAATCATTCTATTTCTGGATTATGGATTAGATAGTTAAATTATGGAATATCAGCTCATAAATGACTTTCTAGCAATTGAGATTTATGTCTAGAAAGATTTTTAAATAACATGAAAAGTTGTATTTAATGTTAAGTAATAAATGGAATAATTGTCCATTAAGTATAACCCCAACTATGTGTAGAAAACAAGACCAGAAAGAGACATACGATAGAGTTAACACTGATGGGTATGGGCATGAAATAAATATAAAAGAAAATGACTACTGTGTAACACGTCTGCATTTCCAAATTTTCTGCCTTATCATTTCTATAAAGGAAAATACAAAATCAACTTTATTTTTAAAACGAAATATGTTAAGTCAGAAGATTCAATATCATAAAGATGCCAGTTCTCAAATTGGTGTGGAAATTTAATGAAATCACAACAAAAGTCTCAGCAAGCCATGTGTGTGTGTGCGTGTGTGTGTGTGTGTGTGTGTGTGTGTGTGTGTGTGTGTGAGGTGACAAGCTGATTCTAAAATTTGTTTGGAAATGTAGAGAACTGAGAATAACCAAGTTAAATACGAAGATGAACAAGCTAGGGGACTTATACTACTTGCTATAGACTGAATGTCTATGTCCCTCAAAAACTCACATGTTGAAATCCTAACCCCTAATGTGATGGTATTGGAGGTGGGGCCTTTGGGAGGTGATGAAGTCATAAGAGTGGAGCCTTACAAAAGAGACCCCAGGGAGCACCCTCTTCCCTTCTACCATGTGAGGACACAGTGAGCAGATAGGCATCTATGAACTAGGAAGCAGGCCCTCATCAAATACCAAAATCTGCTAGCACCTGATCTCGGACTTCCCAGTCTCCAGAACTGTGAGAAATAAATTTCTATTTTATAAGCCATCCATGCTAGAATATTTTTTTAAAGTTGCCTGAAAGGACTAAGACACTACCACATACCACTACTGTTGTAAAGCTGTAGCAATTAAGACGGGATGGTATTGATGCCAGGATAGACAGATCAACAGAGTAGATTAGAGAGTCCAGGAACAGACCCACATATGTGGTACTTGATATAGGACGAGGGTGACCATGCAGCACAGTGGGGGAAAGAAAGGTCTTTTCAATAAATGGATCAACCAATCAACTGAATCCATATAAGGAAAAAATATTTACCCCTACTGACATACCACGCACAAAATTATTCCAGATAAAGTATAGATCTAAATGTGAAAGACAAAATGACAAAGCTTCTAAACATAAGAGAATACCTTCATGATCTTCAGGCTGGCAAAAAAATTCTTAAATAGGACACAAAAAGCACTGACCATAAAGGAAAATAATTGATAAATCTGGGTACGTTAATATTAAGAACATCTGTTCATCAAAAAATATCACTGAGTGGAAAGATAAGCTAAAGAGTGGGAGAAAATATTTACAGTACATATATCTGACGAAGAACTTATATCGAGAGCATTTAAAGAACTCTAAAAGGACAACGACTCAATACAGAAATAGGCAGAAGAAATGGAGAAATCCTTCACCATAGAGGCTATCCAGTGGCCATATTAAAATCACAATAGGATACTGTTTCGAGCCCATATAAGTGGCTAAAAATGAAGACTGACAAGGTAAGGATGTGGAACAACTGCACCTCGTTCACTGCTGGTGGAGTGTGAAAGTACACAATCGCTTTGTTAAACTGCTTGGCAGAACCTACTAAAGCAAACATATATATACTCCATGACCCAGTAATCCCACCTGTAGGTATGAATCCAACAGAAATGAGTGGCCATGTGCCCCAAACGGCATATATGGGACTATTCAGCAGCATTAACAGCCCAAAACTGGAAATAACTCACATGTTCATTAAAAGTAGATGGATATATAACCTGTGGTATAGTCATACAATGAATTCTACCTAGCAATGAGAATGAGCAAGCTACAAATGCATATAACAATAAGGATGACTCTCATGAACACAAGGTTGAGAGAAAGAAGCCAGACACAAAAAGAATGCATGCTGTGTGATTACATTTAATAAAATACAAAAGTAGGCAAAATTAATCTATGTCGATAGAAGTCAGGATAGCGATTTCTTTTGAGGGATGGCTAAAGAATGGAACGAGGCACAGGTGGGCTCCTGGGGTTGTAAGTGATGTCCTTGACCTGGACGCTGGGAATTTAAAAGGGAATACTCATTCTCACCTAGTCTCCTTCCCCGTGCTCTTCCCCGCCCTTGAGCCATAGCCCTCTCCCTGGGCAGCCTTTCTTTCTGGAAGATTCTAACCCCTGCCTCCACCTGAAGGCCACCTCAAACACTCCTGTGACCCTCAACAGTGCCTTCACCTTGTTCCCTTTCCTGGTTCCTCCACTCCACTCTCTCCTCCCCTCCCTGTTTCCTGAATTTCCCAGGCCAGCATGGACTCCTTGCTCTCCATCTCTGCCACCGTTCTCTCTTTAAAGACTCCCAGTGGTCTCCAGGCCCCACTTTGCCTCCCTCCCTCCCACCTACTGTCCCCACTGCAGAGAGAGGCATTTCCTTTCTCCCAGTTCCTTAAACACTTCAGCCCACCTTCTTAGCACACCCTCCTCCCCCGCCCCCATCGGGCAACTTTTCTCCTTCTTCAGATTCAGCTTGAATATCATTTCATCAGAAAAGCTTTCTCAACACCCACCCAGAGCCACCTGTCCTTTTCTACCAGTTTCACCCAGGGCACCGGTTATCACTTGATGTTTGTGTATCTTCCCACTAAGTTCCATGAGGACAGGTATGATGTCATGCCCACTCTCTGGCACACAGTAGGTATTCAATAAGGCCTTTATAACGGTCAAATGAATGAACAAATTCCATTGATATATCCAGGGCTACCACTGTCTCCTCAATCATGTAACCCTCATGAAGCCTCCCTTTTGCCAAACTGCATTCTAGGAAGCATATTTCTTGGCTCATCTAATGGCTGGGTCTATTCCACTGCTCCAGAATTAGCCATTTCAGAACAAAATCTACCAAGCTTGTCAAGGCCCTGAACTGACCTTCATTAATCAGGACCATTTTGATTACAAGTGACAGAAACAATAAAGGAAAGAATATTGACTCACATTCATGAGTCTGCTTTGGCTTCAGGCAAGACTGGCTGCATTACATCAAACCATTACCTCAGACTTCAGTCTCCCTCTCTCTCCCTCCAGACCAGCCTAATCCTCAGGTGGATAGTCTGTCTCTTCATGGAGACGTGATGACCACCAGCAACTCCAGCTGGCCACTTATTCTCTTATCAATCCCAGCAGCAAGAGGACCTTGCCTTCCCAAGGGTTCCAACAAAAGTCCCAGAACTTGGTTTCATTAGCCCTGCTTGGGTTTCATGTCTATTCCTGAACCATTCCCTGTGGTCCAAGAGATAGAAAGCTAGGCTTTCTCATGTGTCTACTTCTTAGGGATGTAGACACAGCATGTTGATTCAGTTGGTGACAGTCCCTGGTATTAATTATAACAGCAATCACTATTTATTCCAGGCTTTGTATGGTCCAGACCTTTTACTCACTCATATACCTATGGTCCTATTTCATTCACAAGGATCCTTCAAGGACAGGATTATAATCTCCATCTTAGAAACAAAGAAACGGAGTTCTGGGTGAGGAAGTGACTTTTTCAAGGTCAGTGGCAGGAGCAGGATAAGACCTGACTCTCAAGTCCACAGCTTTGGTCAGGCCAGCCTTCCCCTGCCTCCCTGATCCCACCGTCCACTCTCCCAACCCCTGCTCCAGCCCACTAGTGGCCCAGGACTCAGCATCTCCCAAACACCAGGAAAGCTCTATAGGAGACTTGGCCCAGGTGTCCATTATGTCTTCTGCTCAAACAAGCAGGTGGAACTGACAGGAACACAGCCACCATGGATCAGCCTTGAACCTTTACCATTTCAGTGCTCCTGCCCCACAACTGTCCCAGGGCCAGCTGCCAAGACTGGGGGAGGGGTGCCATGAGCCCTGTCTGGGAAGCTGAGAGGCTCCCAGCTCTCCAGTCTGAACAGAAAGGGCAGGTCCTCACTGCCCTGGGAAGTGGGTTGGCTCCCACCGCTCCCATAGAAGAATAGGGAAGAAGAAGTGAGCCCGATGAAAATCAAAGGACAAGACAGGAATAAATACCACCTTTAAATTAGATTCATGTCTTAAACGTATTTGCCCTTTGCATATCCTTGGTCAAACTAAGATATTCCCTATTGACATCCTTCCTTCAATCGAGTCCCAGAAATGAAGTTCTAGCTCCAACCACACATGTAATAATAATGGTAAAAATAATAACAGCAGCAGCAGCTTTCTCGTATAGTGCCCCAACTCCATGCCAGATACTATTTTAAGCTGTTAACACGTAATAATTCAGTTAATGCTCTCAACAAATCTGTAAGGTAAACATGATTATATCCCCATTTTATAGATAAGGAAACTCAGATGCAGAGTGAAACTCAGATGCAAAGCCACTCTTTCACTTCCCTCCTGGTGATTGCTGTTAGTTGCGTCTTGACAGCTGAGAGTCCTGTGTGACACAGCCTAACATACTGGTCCTCTGCTGACTTCAGTGTATTTTGCTGCAATTTCCCCTTTAATTATCTACTTTCCTCATGTTCTGCTTTGCAAGCAATCCCCAAAACTTTTGAAAGTAGGTGTGCAAACCCTAAATAATTTTTAAAACTAATTTCTTCAAATCATGTGTACACTTAACTAATTCATCCAGCAAATAGTATTGATAGCGAGGCTTGTAGGGATGGTGTATTGGGTGGCCATGGGAGGCCCAAAACACAGAGCACTCATGGGCCACAGTAAGGAAGTTGGATTTTATCCCATGGCAATGGGAAAGCAATGAAAAAGGCCACAGAGTCTAGCGGTTAGGAGCATGAAGCCAGATGGCCTGGGTTCAAATCCTGACTCCACCGCTCACCCGCTGCAGGACCTTTGGTGAGCTATTTAACCTCTCTGGGCCTCGATTTCCTCATCTGTAAAGTGGGGCTTGAAATAGTAGCAACCTCAAAGGGTAGTTGTGAGGACTGAATGATTTGGTTCATGTGAAGCATTAGAGCAGGGCGTGACAGACAATAAGTGCTCAACCTTACAGTCTTTAAGCCATGTCCACTGGAAAGGGCAAGGACCCTCATTCTGCAACTAGGAGACTGAGGTCCAAGTGACATGGCCATCTCCAAGGTCACACTAGTGGTAGAAGCCTCTCAACATCCATATACGATGGCCTCCTTAGTGCCGGGGCCCATGCTGGGTACTGGAGCACCTTGCTGCAACATATCCCATCCTGGAGATGCTCACCCACATGGGACTCAAGAGAACCCAGGCCCTTGATCCCTTGGCTAAGCTGGGCCCACCTATCTAGCTGGGCCCAGCAGTAGAAGAAGCTGTGGTCGGAGATCAAGTGCTTTTGGTGCTCCAAATACTCTCTCCAATTACCCAGCTCTGCACCCTCATGGGGCTCCAGTTACTCTATACCCAAGTTCAGTACCTTGGGGTCCAACCAGCATATCCACCGTACAGTGCAAACCTCAACAGGCACCCGCACTCAGGGGAGTAGCCAAGGTGCCACACACATGATTCTGCCTTCGAGGCAATCCTCTGGCCTCCACCTCTCTCCTGGCTCCTCCCCCGAGACAACAAAAGTAAGAAAACATGAAAGTACTAGGCCAAGCGCTTGGCACACAGTAGGCACTGTGAATATTTGTCTACTGGCTGTGAGGAATATCTCCCCAGACAAATGCAAAGAACTGACTGCATTCATTCAGAGGAAAATAAGCGGGATAATTCGGGGTGCCCAAGCAGTGTTTCATCAGTAGCCTCTCACCATCCTGGCTTTGTGCTTTGATGGGACAGACTCTGAAATGGAATCCAGGCACCTGCCACTATTTCCACTGGAGACTATGGGTCTCCATGGTCCCAATGGTAGAACAAGAGGTTTGGACTAGGTATTTGCAGAGCTCTTACAGCCATTGGCCTCTGGTCAAGGCATATTCACAGGTACCTTACTCTGTGCCAGGCCCTGGGCTCAAGGATCCTGCAGTGCTGGAGGAGATCCTCTAGCGTTGTGTGCTGAGGCGCACAGAGCAGTCACTTAATCAATCCTGGAGGATTTCCGGGAGGAAGTGATGCCTGGACTGAGTCTCACAGGATGAGTAGGAGTTAGGAAGGTAAAAGATTAAAGATTCCACCTTGTGGCACTGAGCAGTCACAGTTGGACTAGTGTAACTTAGAGAAAGCGCCGTGGCAACTTTATAGAAGAGAGACTAGAGGGGATGCCTGGAGGGGCAGGTGGTGGAATCCAAGTGACCTATGGACATCCCAGGCTGGAGCTCATTAAAGAGTGTTCTGGACTGGGGCTGGGGATCCTTCAAGCTGTGGTTGGGGGCCCAGGCCATGGAAGCAAGACTGTCAAGAAGGCACGAGCAAAGAGGAGCCGCCAACAGAAGAGTGAGGAGGGGGAACGCCGGCATCCCCCAGCCGAGAGCAGGAGAGAGGTGCAGCCAGGGAAAGCCCACGGTGCTCCCCGCTCAGGAGGACAAGGACTTCAAGTATCTGTTCCCCATGCATCCCTCCAACTCAGCAGAGCGGATGTATGGCAGTTGTTCAACAAATGTTTGGGTTTTTTTAAATCCTTTCAATTAAAAGATTAAGGAACCCCAGGAGAGGTGGGAAAAGTAAAGCCTCGGAGGAGAGTGCACTGGCAGGAAGAGGGAACAACCTCCAGCATCGACACTGCCCAGAGGTCAAGACCATTGGGTTTTGCCTCGGGAAGGTCCTTGGGAAGCTTGGTGGGTTTCGGGAGTGGAGAAAACAGACAGCAGAGGGGTAAAGAATGAAGGCCTAGAAATAGCAAGCACAGAAAAGTCTCTCTAGATCTTTCGATGGGAAATAGATGAGGAAGAGGGAGAAGGGGGAGTTCCAGGGGGAAGAAGGACGGGTTGGGGAGAAGGAGAAGAAGAACAGTAGTTGGAGGAAGTGCGGTGCCCAGGGAGAGTGTAAATTCCAAACTGGTTATTTACTGAGTGACCTCAGATAAGTCAAGTCATCTCTCTGAGCCTCAGTTTCCTCAACTATAAAATGGAAGGGAAGAGCCCTACCTTAAAAGTTATTGGGAGCATGAGTTAACCATGCGAAGCATCCAGCACAGTGCCCAGCATCCTCTCACCTGAGCCCCACACCAGCTCAGAAGTGGCAGGACATTCTCATTATCACATAATTTTCTCCATTTATACAGGGAGAAACTGAATCACAGAGAGACAGTGGCTTTCGAGTCTCTACCTTCTCAGTCGCACACCCCCAAACATATAGAACAGCACCAGTTCTTCACTGAGGTGGGAAAGTATCTGGCCTAGGGTCTGGCACAAGTAACATTCAAGCCATTGATTGAATGAATGGGAGAGACAGAGATAGAAACTAGAGGAAAGTTGCCCTAGCCTGTTGACAACAGTGCTACAGAATAAAGAGGGAACCCAGAAGGTAGCCAATCAGTGCCAGGCATTGGGTCTTGGGGGCCAATCAGAGCCAGGCATAGGAACCATCTAGTCCAGGGATTTTCTCACTGGGGTGACCCTTAGGTTTACCTGGAGAGTCTGTTAAAACTCAGATTCCTGGATCCTACCCCAGATCTACTGAATCAAAATATCAAGGAGGACAGTCCTGAAATCTACACTTTTAACCTGGCACCTAGGTGATGTTGATACAAACGGCTTGTGGGCCACACTCTGAAAGAGGTGGATGGGCCATGTTATTTTATAGCAGAAAGGACCCAGGTCCAAGGAAAGGAAGACCTAAGAATGAGATCACGTGGCAAAACCATACAGGGCTGACTGATAGCCTGGGTGTCTAAGCTCCAGGCCATTGTCACTCCTGGGGCCTGCAGGTACCCTAAGAGTAAAAGGCAGGGAAAGGAACCACAGAGAGGAAGAAAGAAGAGAAAGTACAGGATGATAGCTCACATAAACGCAAGGAAGTTTCGAGAAGTAAAGCTGATTGCCCAAGACCTCACAGCTGCTCTGTGTCAAGACATGAACCCAGATCTGTCTGATGCTAGAGTCAATTCCCTAACCAGCTGGGTACCCTGCCTCCCAGAGAAGCAAGAAAAGGAGGAAGAAGAGGAGAGAAGCAGGTAGCAGAAGAGGGTCTTGCAGATGCCCCAGGAGAGGGAGCAGTTGCCTTCTGTGCCCGCCCAGGTGGCCAAGCCAGGCTGACTGCTGTGGGCGGGGAGCGCCTGCCCGTCCTGGTGCCCTACGGTTGCCATGCCGACCCCCAGGCTGTGTTTGCGGATGTTGTATTTGATTTCACACGTTTGGAACTCCAATTACGTCATTTCACAGCACAGGGTTGCCATGACAGCCGGCCCCAGTTCCCTGGGTGGCTCACACCTTGGGGGAGGGGGAGGGGCCCGCTGGCACCCCCACCAAACCTCAACCCAGAAGCCCCTTAAGTGGGGAGGCCAGGAATGTGGGTTTGGGAAGCACCTTAGAAATCAGTTAACATCTATATTTCATGATGGGAAAACCAAGGTCTCGGTGGTGAGCATTCACCTCCTGATGCCCCCAGCCAGCACATTCTCCACACCCCACACTCCTTTTGATGGAGTCTTTGCACACCTGGCTGCCCATGGGCTGAGAGCCTGACAGCTGGCACCCGGCAACCAGCCTGGCCATCTGCCCTGACCCAGCTCCCTGGAGCTTCAAAGCCCATGATCAATATGCTACATTTATAGACTGATGCACACATGGGCAAGTGCGGAGGTGGGATAGAATGGCTAAGAACACCCACTGTGGTGTCAAACCTGGGTTCAAATGTTGGCTTCCCACTAACCAAGTGTGAGCTCTGGACAGGTGGGGCCACCTGTGTGAGCTTCCATTACTACATCTGAAAATGATCGTAGAGGTACTTACCTCTTTAGGCTGCTGGGAGAATTAACTGTATTAGTACATACGGAGTAGATGCAATGAATAGTGTCAAGTGGAGTTTCTTTTTTCTTTTTTTTTTTTTTTTCTCTTTTTTTTCATTGCCCGGTCATTGCAGCTAAGTTCTAGACTTTGCTCTGCCACCAATCTACTCTGTGACTTTGGGCAACTGCTTTCCCTCTCTGGTCCTCTAAACTAATATTTCAATGATCTTCCCCCAATGCTCATTCCCTCACCATTAAACTCCCTATCCCTTAGCCCTAAATGCCAGTTCTTTAGCCTCTTATCTGCTGGCTTCCATCTGTTGGCTAAAGTCAAATAGAAAGCCTGCTGGACGTGGTTTAAAACCTCAAATGGTCCCAGCTCCCTTTCTCACTAGCCTTGAGAAGAGAGCAAACCCATCCATGGCCAAAGGCTCCATCTTTCTTATCTGTAAACTGGGACTAGGGATCATCCTTCCTCAACTCTGTGCCACAGGCTCCCTGAGAAGATGCAAAGCCTCTCAAAAGGGCACAGGACTTTTTCGTCATTGAGGCACTGTCGCAGCCATCCTTGCAAAGAATCTGTCCCCAAAAATCTGAGCAATAACTATGTAAATTCCCATTTTTTTAGATGAGGAAAATGAGAGCCTAAACGGTGACAGGAATTGTCTTAGATTTTAAATTTTTTCAAAACATGTGACTCGTTACTGCAGAAGAGAGTCATGGCCTTGGGACAGCCGGCACAGCCCAGGGCTTCCTGGGATGACCAGGGAGACTCGCCTACTGCCCCAATGACGCCCAACTCTCCACCTAGCCTCCACAGCCCTGGACGCTTCCCCAGACCCGGTGCCAGGACCAACACAAGCTATTTCCCCTCGTTGCCACCTCCAACTTGCATGTACTCAAGTTTGCTGGAAAAATCAAACTCTGCCACATGTAAGGGAGACATGCTCTGGGAATGTGTCCATTCAGTCCAGTCCAACCCACGGAGTCTTTCTAGGGCCCAGGCTTTGGCCAGAAGCAGAGCACGAGTTTGAGAGTCTGATTGGCCTGGGTTCAAACCCTCACTCTCAGCACCTTGACCTTCTGAACTGCAGCCACTTCATCTATAGAATTGGAATGATAATGCGCTTTTCAGAGTCATCAGAAGGATGAAAGGACATGGCAGATGTGAGAGGGCCTGGCACAAAGTTGCTCACTAAATGTCCACTTCTGCCTTTCTTCCAGGCAGCCAGCCCTGGATTCCAGGCTGGGAAACAGAAGAACTGAGGCCATAGTCTCTGCCACCAAGGAACTTTTTCACTAACACATGGAAGAGGAAAGACTAATCCTTATAACAGAACTGAAGACAAGACAGGATCCAATCAAATGCTGAAAGAGTATGTCACAGAGGAAAAGACTCTAGAGCAGCCTTTTAAAGGATGAATGGGCTGTGCTGAGGAGAGAAGGCAGAGGTATCGTTGTGAGCTTGCAGGCACAGGGAACAGCATCTGCAAAGGCAGAGAGGTGTGAAACATCCCAGGGCACTTAAGGAATTTCTGGACCAAAAAGAGGGAGATGTAGGCTGAAAAGATAGATGCAGCAGATCAGGGACTTGAAGCCAGGCTTAGAATTAGTCACATTGGCAACTGGGAGTCCTGGAGGGTTCTGTGGGAGGAAATGACATGAACACATTTGCGGTTTATAAAAAACACTCTGATTAAGAGGGGATTGGGCTGTGAACGCTGAGAGCAAAACTGAAGGCAGAGACATCAGTGAGAAGGTTCTGCAGTGATCCCACTGAGAATCGAAAGCTACGAAGGAAACAAAGAATGGTTCTGAGACGATTTAGGAAGTGATAATGTAGATCTTTTTTTTTTTCAATTGCGGTAAAATATATATAACAGAAAATTTACATTGTAACCATTTTAAGTGTACAGTTTTGTGGCATTAAGTATATTTATATTGTTGTGCGACCATCATCACCATCCATCTCCAGAACTTGCCTGTCTTCCACAACTGAAACTCTGTACCCATTAAATGCTAACTCCCCGTTCTCACTCCCCAGCCACTGGCAGCCACCATTCTACTTTCTGTCTCAATGCTTTTGAGTATTCTAGCACAGCAGGTCCTTGAATAATATCATTTTGTTCAATGCCATTTCATTATTATGTTGATGAGAAAAAAAATTGATTCCAGGCCAAGACCACTGACTGTGTGAAGTTTGCATGTTCTCCCCACATCTGTGCGGATTTTCTCTGGGTACTCCGGTTTCCTCTGGGGACTCCGATTTCCTCCCACACCCTGTGATGGAAGGATGTCTGGTCTAGGACAAATCTCGCCATGTATCTAGGACAGATCTCGCCATCTATCCTGCTGGATAGGCTCTGGCCACCCATAACTTGGGAATAAGAGGATTGGAAAATGATGATCTTAATTGTTTTTATTAATCTTTCTTAAATGTATTCTTACATTTATTTCAATCTTTAATATTAGAATTGTTTTGCAGCTTTGTTTAGAAGTTTGGTGATGTTTCTGTGACCAGAAATACGCTGTAGAAACTTAACTCTTGTTTATATCAATTAGCTTATGGTAAAATTAATTTCATTATTCTTGTTTTGCTTAAAGTTGCAGTTTCTAAGAACTTATCCACGACGTTAAGTGAAGACTTACTGTACCTCATTTAAGTGGAATCCTAGAATTCCACTTATTCTTTTTTTGACTGGCTTATTTCACTTAGCATGATGTCTTCGAGGTTCATCAATGTTGTAGCATGTGTCAAAATCTCCTTCCTTCTTAAGGCTAAAAAATATTCCATTGTATGTGTACACCACACTTTATCTATTCATCTGTCAATGGACATTTGGGTGGCTTTTGGCTATTGTGAATAATGCTACTATGAACATGGGTATACAACTATCTCATTATTGAGACTCTGCTTTCAATTCTTTGGGATGTATACTTAGAAGTGGTACTGCTGGATGATATGGTAATTCTGTGCTTAACTTTTTGAGGAACCGCCATACTGCCTTCCACAATGGCTGCACCATTTCACATTCCCACCTAGTAATGCACTAGGGTCCCAATGTATCCACATCTTTGCCAATCCTTATCATTTTGGTTTTTGGTAATGACCATCATCCTAACGATGTAAAATGGTAAATTTCTCAATCCTGATGAATTATTGCACATGAAAAGTCAGAGGTAAGAGGATGAAGAAAAAGAGGAAAATGACTCCTGGGTTTGCATCTTGGCCAACTAAGTGGATGAAAATTCACCAGCTGAGCTGAGGGATCTGGGAGGGGGTGATCACATGAGGAAAAACTTGCAGGCCACTGAGCTTGAGGGTTCTGTGAAACATCCTGGTTTGATATTGGAGTATGTGGGTCTTAGAGAGTCTGTTCTGCAAATTGGAAGTCACAAGCATATGAAGTGAGGTCACAAGCAAGGACAAAATTACACAGGAAGTAAGGGATACAGAAACAAATGGGAGACCCAGAACAGAAGCCTGGGGGTCCCTATATTTTAGAAGCAGGAAATTGAGGACTAATGGAGACAGAGAAGAAGCACCCTGTACGAGGAAAGACAGGAAATGATTCTGAAATTACATAGTCTAGAATTGGATTCTGCTACAAGCAACAGAGAATCCAATTCAGTGGCTTAATCAAAATACAGTTTTTGTTTTCTCCTACATAAAAGAAATATGGAGGGAGGGAGCCCATCATCAGAGACTCAGGCTTTTCTATCTCTTGCTCTGCTATTCTTAAACCTGATTTCCACATTCAAGGTCATTTCATGATGACAAGATTATTGCTGTGGCTCTAGCCATCACGTTGATGTTCCAACATCAAGAAAAAGAAAGAAGCAAAAGTAGATTTGCCTCCTGGCTGAGATTGCCGAGACTCTTTTGAAGAGCTTTTCTGGAAGCTTTCTCACCCTTCCCCATAGCTTTCACTTACACCTCACTGGCCACCCCCAGGTACAAGGAAAATTGGGAAATGTGGCCTCTTAGCAGAGCACATTAATTTCCTGAAGAAGATCTGGGTTCTTTTAAAAAAAAAACAGGGAAGAATGACAGTAGGGGAGGCCACTGGAAGGCTCTAACACAGAAGAGAGAAGAACTTTCCAAAAAGAAAAAAATTGTAGGAGGCATAAGCTAAGGTGTAATGGGTTAACCGTTGAACTTAGCAATGAGGTCACTGGTATCCTTCTGCAGTATGATGAGAAGTGGAGATGGCAACGAAGTGGGGAAATGAAAACATGTTAGCTGACCACACCTGGGAGGTCCCCAGCCAAAGGTGAGCTTGGCACCTAGAGAAAAGATGCTGGTTCAAGGGGATGGGGGCGTTGGGATCCTTTATTTTGAGATGTGAAGACTTAGACACAATAGGCTGTGAGGGCTGAGACAGAGAAGGGAGGTGAAGGTCTTAGAAAGAATGGAGATTATTGAAGATGCGAAGTCCCAGGAGAGATGGGAGAGAACAGGGTCCAGAAGAGAGTGGAGAGAGCAGCCGTGCACCAGGCAGGAGACCTCAACCTGGAGACCAGAGGACAGAAGGCAAAGATGGAGTGACAGGGGTGGATGAGTAGGGGTGAGAAACCAAGGGTGTTCCCACTAAGGCCTGGGGGTCTCGATGAGGTCACAGGCAAGGTCACCTTGTCTGTGTGAGGGGTAGGAAGCAGCTAGGGGCCCTAAGGAGGGTGGTGAAGGCCAGGCTAGGTAATGAGGGCCTGGAGAGGGGACAACCCACAGCAAGAAAAGGGCTTGAAGGGAAGTGCTGAGACTGGAAACCATGGATCTGCAGTGGCCATGTCCCACTGAGCAACAATTTTCTTCAGTGATGATCAAGTGAGCAAGCATCGGAGAGAAGAAGGTGGAGGGATCAGGACTGGAGGCTTTGGGGGCAGATAGAGCGCAGGGAGAGAGAAAAGGGGTGCTTGGAAAAACTGCACCAGGGGTCTCAGTGCAGGTGTAGAGGGCCCAGGAGGGCAGGAAGTGGTCACCACCAAGGAGGAGGGTTAGGAGATGGGGTTTCAAAATGGCAGTCCTGGGGATGACAAGGTCCGAATGGCTACAGCAGTGGGCAACTAAAGGGAGTAGAGTCACTAGAGATGAGAAGTTCCAGGAACTAAGTGGCCAGGGTGCTATACATGTCATCCATGAGGTCACAAAAGTCACCCTGAATGATGGTGGGAACAGGTGGAGGGAAGAATGTGAGCCAGTCTTTAGGGAATGTGGAGGTCTATAGGGGACAGCAACAAGGAGGACAGCCTGGTGGAGCATGGTGATGTTAAGAAGGAGTGTCCTCAAGGAAATCAGGGTCCTAGGAGGGTTGGAGAGCCAGTGTCAGAGCCGCCTGAAGAGGTGGCAGAGCACCTGTGAGCTGTAAAGACATCCAGGACCTTACGTGTGACCAAAGGCCTGGACAAGGATGGGGTCTATGGGAAGGGAAAGGAAGGCCAGGAAGTAAGAGGATGGGAGAAATTTGAGTTTTCAGTGCAGACTTGGTTACCCCATTTTACAGATGAGAAAAGAGAGGCCCAGGGAGAAGAAACTCACCCAGGGTCACACAGAACGACTGAACTTGAACTGAACCCAGGCCTTTGCTCCAACCACTCAAGCCTGCACTGGTCCCTTTCCCTCTCTAGACCTAGTTTCAGCTGCTATGGTAGCTGGGCCTTAGCTCTGTCCCATGTAGATTTGGGGACTATACAAAAGTTCTTGGGTAAGAGATCCTCTCCTCCTGGCCATGACCTTTTAACTAAGTCACTTCCAAACCGACAAACTAAAAATTCCCCCCAACTCTGAGTTAAGTCCTCAGAGGGGCTGAGTCACAGAAAAGGTGGAGACTGGGAGGAAGCGGGTGATTGACGCAGGTGAAATCAGGCTGCCTCCATGGCCATTACACAGGTGTCCTTTTTTCACAAGAGGCTGCCTCACATCTGCCCTTGGTAACCTGCCTGTGTTGATTTGGCCACAACAAACCCTCTAGAGTGAATGGTCCTCAACACCAAATGCTCATGCCCCACTTCCTTGCCTGTCTCCATCCCATCCCATCCCAGTCCATTCACTACATGCCACTGCTCCTTGTCCATCTCATGCTATAAAGTCTTCCACGGCTCCCCATTTCCTATAGAAAAAAGTCAAGTTCTTACCTGTACCCTGCCATCCCCGCTCCTATGCCAGGTCCTTTGTGACCCAAACCCATTGCCATCTGCAGCGACACCATCCACCAGTCCTCCACTCCAGTCTCATGCTTCTCAGCTCCAGGCCTGGGTCATGCCACTCCCCTACCCACTCCCATCCAATGGGGATGCCCTTTCCTCAATGCTGATCACATTGTACAAACATAAAACCAGAACCCAAAGTCTCCATGTCCTCTAGGCATATTGTGGCCTTCATTTGAAAATAAAATCATTCAAAACCCCATGCCCTATACTCCAGGAAGTCCAATGCCCTCCATGATGTCTCTGAGACCTCCTACAGAGGATTCCAATTTCAGTCTCTTCGCTCTTAGCTCTGCTCATGGCCTGAGCCACATCTCCATTGCATCTGCCAGCCACTCTCTGCTCTTGTGTGCAGCCTCTACCCTGACTGCCTCATCCCCAAAATCCCAAAACACAAGGCAGTGTGTGCAGCAGACCTTACTAAAGATTTGGGGAAAGGAGAGAGATTTCTGGACCTAACCAGCAGCAATATCAGAGTGAACATTTCCAGCAGCAATGTCAAAGTGAATATTTCACCTACTGTGCAGAAGTTTCTGGGGCCCTCTCTGCCAGCTGCTCCCTACCTCTGGCTGCCCCTCTGTCCCAATCTCCACTCTACTGAGGAACCCCTTGCTCATCTCCACTCTGTTCCAAGTCCTGAGACTTCCAATGTCTCTCTCCAGCGGCCAAGAGATAACTCCCAAACTCCGCCTCCTCGTTACACAGAACCATGCCCTTCACTTTGTGATGACCTTCTCCTTCCAGACCAAGCCCCTAGAGGGTGGGGTGGGAAGACCCTGACCTTTCATAATCAAAAAGGGCCTTGCAGGGGGTTTTCCAAAGTGAAAGTACAGCCTCCTTCTTTTACAGTCCCATCCCAAACAAGGAGCAGCTACCTTCAGCCCTTTATTTAAAAGCAATATTTTTGCTTTCGCGGAATGAAATTTTAGAGTCAGAAGCGGGACCATCAAGTCCAAAGTCATCATTTAACAAATGAGAGTTCAACTGAGACCCAGAGGTCAGGACACCACCCAAAGAAAGCCCAGCAATTTAGTGCCAAGCCTGGGGCAGAACTTAGTTCTCTGACTTCAGATCTGGGCTTCGCTACTCTCCACACCATCTGCTCTTCCACACTCAGTACAAAGATGGGAAGCAGTGAGGATGAAACTGACATTAACTGAGCACCTGCTATGCACCAGGCATGGTGCTAAGCATTTTTTGTGAATTATGTCATTTAATCTTCATGTCGACTCTTGAAATAGGAGTTTACAGCCCCACTTTATAGATGAGCAAACTGACACCCAATGGGGAAGCCCAGGTTCCATTACCCAAGGCCTGTTGGCTCAGAACTAGAATCATAACCTAGGCCAATTCTTTTAGGAATTTACCCAACTTGGTCTGAAGTGGGGCTCTTGTTCTTCATAACGATGAAAGCAAAGATTGGTAGACTGTTTGCTTGTGCCAAACACCAGTTTGAGCATTTTACATGATCCACCCTTGTTCAATCTTCATCACAATCCCAGGAAGTATGTAGGATTATTCCTATTTTACAGCAGGGAAACTGGGGCTCTGAGAAGTGAAGTGATTTGCCCAAGCTCTCACAGCTGATTAGTGGCAGAGGTAGATCCCAACCTACATCCACCTGGCTCCAAGCCAATGTTCTTTCCACTCCCTTTACCCCAAGGCCCCCTAACCCTTTCTGCTGGGAAGGACAGGTGTGAGCACCAAGGCCTGTGCCTGCCTCTCTCCTCTACCTCTTACCATCTTCCCCACCCCCCACTCTTGGAATCACTTCTGGGCAGTTGGAATGTGGTTCTGGTCACAGTGCCAGTCCAGAAGGGCCAGTCCCTCCTTCCCTTCCCCTGTACTCTTCCATCCCCACTTCCATGTCTCAACAAAAAGGATTAAGTTTGGGGCTAGGAGGCCCCTCTGGGGGCCCAGCCTGCTCTTCACTGGCATTTCACTCAGGGACTGAACTAGCTACTTCCGTGGTTCCATCCAAGGCCAAGATGAAGCATCCGCCTCCTCCAGGCACCTTCACCATAACGCTCCTCTCTCCTCTGGGGCCCTGGCTTTTAGCTCCATCCAGCTGCAACTGAAAAGGCATTGAGCTCCTCTAACCCAGGAGTTAGGGGTGGACATTTGTAGATTTGAGGGATGCCTTCCCTCGAGCTCCCTGACTGCCAGCAATTGAATCCAATTTGGCTTTCTTATGCTCAAGAGGCATTTACAGGGAGGCTGTGAAGAGCTCACAGAGTGGAGGGCAGGCTGAAGAATCAGGCCCAGACTCAAGTACAGGAGAAGGAAGGCTTGGGTTTGTCCAGCAGCCTCAGCAATATCTCAGCATGTCTCACTGGCTCTGACTAAATCAATCCCTGTAGCTGAAGGAACACAATGACCAGACTGGCTTAGATGGGTCACGTGTTCCACCTCTAAGAGGCAGGAGTCTCATGCAAAACAGTGGACTAGGGGTGGGCAGAGGAGAATCCCCAGGGATTCTGGGTGCCGGAAAGTCAAAACCCAACCAACTGCCTCTACCATGGGCCTCAGATATTGTTTCCTCCATGCATGCAGACGAAAGACTTCTCTGGTTTGGTATTGTGCCTCCTGCATCTAAGAATTCCCCTAAAGCAGGAAGGAAAATGCTCTCACATACCGAAGAAGTGAGCAAATAAGGAATAAAGGTGTGCTTTTTAACCAAGCACTGGGCTGTTTCACACAGGTTATCCATGCAAGTAAGGAAAGGTGATCCTAGAAGAGCAAACGGCCAGGCAAAGGTACATGTGACAAAGTGAAATTGCTAAGTGCTTGGGTCTGTAAGGAAGAGAAGCAGGGCAAAGGAGGCTGAAGGGCTGGACCAAGCAGGGCTTGACTGAGAAGGGCCTGGAGCACCAGAGTCAAAAGGTCACCTCATAGGGAATGTAGTTAGCATTAATATGATGGCCAGGTGGAGGGCCGAGGGAGGGAGCAACTGGGGCATCGTTTTATGAACTATATAGATGTCTAACCAATGTACTGTATTTTTGAAATTAATTTAAATAAATAAATTTTTTTTAAAAACTGGCCTCTTGCTAAAGACTGGGCAGCCACCTCCTCCCAGGTTCCAGCCACCTACTACCCAGACTACTCCACAAAATGGAACCCTCCTAAGAAATGCCTCTGTCTAGGCCCCTGGGGCTCTTGAAGGAGACTCCCCAGCACCCAAGTTCAGACACCCCCGACTGGGTAGAGCCTTCCTCTGGATGCAGCCTATGCCATCCCAGCAGAGTTGAACAGACAAAAAAGCCAACCAACAAAAACAAAGGCACGGAGGCCACCTGGTAAGCCTGTCTGCAGAGCGGCAGGAAGAAGAGTTCTTAGCAGAGATGAAAGACAAGAATGTTGATTTTTAAACTACTTTTATGAAGCTAAAAATAAGCTGGAAAACAATCACTGCTTTTTTAGCTGGATAAAAACACATAACTGTTCTTAATTCAACTAAAATGATTTTTCACCTGGTGGCCACAGATTCATTATATGATCGGTGTGTTAACAACTGCCTGGCCCAAATCTCTCTGCAACAGATCTGGACAAACACCCACATGTCTCAGTAGACTTGTCATCTCTTGGTCTGATCTGTCCAAGATGGCTATGACCTATAAATGTGCTACTGAGCCTGTGTACAGCTGTGACCTGTTAGGGCAAGGCAGTAAGGCCTTGGTGTCCAGGGTGAGTGAGATTTTAAGAAGGGGCCTTAGGATATATCTAGAGAAGATAAATGGCCAGAGAACAACCTGGACTCAAATCAAAGCTCCATTTACAAGCCATGAAACCTTGGCCAAGTTACTTCACTTCTCTAAGCCTCAACTTCCTTATCTATAGAATAGAATTAACACTAACCCCTCAGAATTGTGCAAATTAAGAAATTGGATAAAAGTCACCTAGCACAGTGCAGCACACATAGGAGACCCATAAAAAAATGGCCATTTCCCTCCTTAATCAATCCCACCAATTGATTAAATCTTTTCTCTTGCCTTACCCAGAATGACCCCGGCCCCATCTCCAAAGCCTGCAGGAAGATAATATTCCCTTATAAGGTGGCTATAGGAGCAGTGCTCACTGGGTGGGTCGCACCAGCCTCAGACGGAGATGCCTCCAGGACCCAGCCTGCAGCCCACGGCATAAGGTGTGATGGCCGCCCACCTTCCGTGAGTCATGGCAACAAACAAAACCTGAAGCATCCCTCAGCAATGGCCCCAGCCCCAGGTGAGCCCATTTATTTGTAGCATCTTGATGAAGACCAAGTCTGAACCTGCTAGGCCTTGTAGGAAGCAGAACCTCTGGGCTCCACTCCCTGGGCAGGGCTATGTGGGGCTTCAGAGACGCTGGAGGCCACTGCAGATGGCAAAGAGCTCCATTCTTCCATTCATTCAACAAGTGTGATCACAGCAGTTGTGCAGCTCACCCACCCTCTGCCTGATCCTTCTTTCTCTGCCCCAGGTCCTCTTCTCTTACTCACCTGTCAGAAGTCACAAACTGCTGGGCCGTGGGCCAGATCCAGACTGCAGATGGGTTCTGTGGAGAAAAGCATGGGCTCTGGAGCCAGACTGCCTGGGAATGCATCATGGCCTGGCACTTTCTAGCTATGGGTCCTGGGGTGTTACATAGCCTCTCCATGCTTCTGTTTCCTCATCTGCAAAATAGACATAAATACCTCATAAAGTTGTTGTGAGGATAAGGAGCTTAGAACAACAGCCCATAGTAAGCACGCTCCAATTTTGCTTCTTTTTCAAAGCTGAGCCAACATTTTTAAATAAGAAGTTTTCACAGAAAAATTCAGATTTCTGACTTTCTTTGAAAAATCAGAAGATTTGGGAAGATACATTCCTGCAAGATACCAAATAGTATTTCTTTTGGACCAGTGGTTCTCAGCCTCAGCTGTACCTTAGAATCAAATTAGAATCACCTGAGCAGCTATTAAAATATTTTGCTGCCTGGGCCCCACCCTGGACCAATTAAGTCAGATTCTCCAGAGGTGGAGTCTGGCAATCCAGTGTTGTAAAAGTACCTCTGGTGATGCTAGTGGGTAGCCAGGGTCAAAGGCTTTCGACAGACTGTGGACTTTCCAGTTGGCCATTGTGACGTTTGCCCTTTATCATTTCATTGTGGTTTATGTTAATTAGAGAACATTTTTTGGATTCCTGCCCTTTCAAAAGTGGGAAATAGAAGCCAGACCCAGAAAACTACAGGAGCTCTCTCATACCTGACCAACTTAGCTCATTTATGCACCCACCTGGCCCTCTAAAGCAGCAGCCTGTGACCCTGGTCTCTCTCCTCTCTTTGGCCAGCCTCGTCTACATGTCACCTTAAGACAGTCAATTTCCAAGTCTTCATCTCTAATCCAACCTCCTCTCTTCCTGAACAAATCAGAAACTCTTGCTTCTCAGTGCGTTCTCCTCCATAGTTTTTCCTGCCTTCTCCAGCAAACTTCTACTCATTCTCCATGGCCCTGCTCAAAAACAACTTTCTCAGGAAGCCCTTCTCAGCCTGCCAGGCAGAGCTGGCATCTTTCTCCTCTATGTCCCAGGAGCATATTGTACATCTCCCTATCCTCACACCGAGACATGGTATTCATTTCTTGGGTGTCTGCTTCCTGTGAGATTGGGAGCTTCTCTAGAGTTAGGTAATATCTGGAACCCCAAGACCTAATTTAGCTTCTTGACCTCACAGACTGCATTGGCACAGCTTCCCTCTCCTTATGACTGCCCTTTGCACAGGCCCCTCGTGGTCTCTCAGCCTCTCTCCATATCTCCATCAGTCTTCAGTCTCCACTGCCAGCTGCCTTGGCCTCTCCTCATCTCTAAGTTCAGGCATGAGATCTGACCAGGCCACTTCAACTCTTCTCACTGAGTAACAGTGAAAGTCTGGCCCTGGTTTGGCTGCCCTTGGGTAAGTCCGTCCTTGTCCAGTCATCTGTAGCTGGAAGGTCCTGAGGTGAAAACATAGACTTGGGCAGGGGGAAAAATGGGAAAGCTTCCTCTTCAAGGGAGTTGCAACCACTGCAGGCACAGTGATTGCCATGCTGAGTACACGTCCCCCGCTTAGATCAGAGTCCCCATCTGGTGACACCCTCAATGACCCCACTCCCCTCTGCTCTCTTCCCTCTCCCCTTCTTCAGCTCCTCCCCAGTCACTGCTCACATCTCCAGGCTCCCGCTCCATCCAGTGTCAGCTCACGTGTACCATGCGTGCCTCCTCCTCCTTATCTGAGGAACAAAACTGTCCAGAGTGACTTCTGAGGAAGTCTGGTATAGGGTTGCCAAAAAAATACAGGATGCTCAATTAAATTTGAAGTTCAGACGCTCAGTGAACAATTATTTAGTATATCCCAGATATTGAAGGGGACATACTAAAACACTACTCACTGTGTATTTGAGCTTCAAATTTAACTAAATGTCCTATATTTTTATTTGCTAAATCTGGCAACTCTAAAATGAGTCTCCTCAGTGAGGTGGGTCCCAATGGAATGCATACCCCACAAAGAAAGCAGGTCCCGTGATAGACCTTGGTTGAATTACACTGAATATACCTTTCCCGAGATACAGGTCTGTCTGGGATGATGACAACAGGATGGTTTTCTAAATGTCTCAGAATTCCAGGACCACTTCTCCCATGTGTAATTAGGATTCTCGAGTGGCTTAAGAAAAAGGAGATTCTTTGGCTCCCGTCACTGAGGAGAGTCCAGGGCTGGGATGGCTCTGCAAGGCCTAAAGAGGTCCAAACCTGCCTTACCAGAACCCAGCTTCTCTCTCTCCAACTCAGCATCCCCTCTGTGCTGACTTCCTTCACAAACAGATTTTCCCTCAGAGTGCAGCACCTTCAGTCATTCCTGACCTTTGGGCCTCCTCAGGTCTAAACCTTCTAAGTTTCGAGAGCAGCATCTTCCCAGCAGCCCCAGTAAAACTCTCATTGCTTCTTATTGGCTCTAATTGGGTCATTTCCCCATCCGTGAACCAATCACTGTGACCAAGGAAACCCAATGCTCTAATTGGCCAGATCTGAGTCACATGATACTTCTGGAGCCAGTGGGAGGAGCCAGTCCCCAGAGCTCTCTCAGAAACTAGTCCTTGAGAAGTGGGGTCTGGGAATCAAGGACAGATGACCACAATGGTTCTGCAAAACACACCTTTGCTTCTCGTACCCTCACAGCTATGATGCTTACATTTTCAAGAGTAGCACCCCTTCTCCATGTGAACATTTTCCCAGATTTTATATTTAGTAGTGATTAGATGATAAACTACCTAATGATTTTTTAAAATATGAATTTAGGAATTCCTTGAAATTGATTTACATTCTATTAATCACTTCAGCATCTTGTATATGTATGTATTCACCCTATAGACAATGCCCACCTGATGTCTGACAATGACTTCGAGGACCCTTCACAATTACCTAGTCTATCTTCCTGAAAATGGAACCATCAAATGCATAGCCTGAATCTAGTGGAAAAATCACCCAGACTGCATTTGACAAGCTCTTAATAAATGACTGACCTCTTGCCCAACTTGCCACAGCCTCTTCAACAGTTGTATCACTGAGGACTCTTTGATGGCAAGCAACAGAAAGGAGCCTTGCTAGCTTCAGCTGCTGGGAGCTCACAGGCTTGGGAACCAAAGACACTGCAGAGGTTAGATAGCAGAAGGGACAATATTAGGTTCACAACCAGAACGGTATGATAAGGATCCCGACTCAAGGATGGATGGATCAGCCTCTTTAGCTCAAGATTCGATTCCAGTAAAGGAGCTTCTGTTTGCCCACCATTAGCTAGGGAAGGTGGGACCCTTGAGGTAATTCCAGGGAAAGAAATCAAAGTCCTGGCCTTCAGGGGAGTGAATGCCGGCAGCCAGAAGCAACGAAAATTCCCCGCAAAGATTATATACCCTTCAGGTAGTTTAGATGGAGGTACACCCTCTTCAATCAGGAGTGTGGTAGTCAATTATTTTGCTATTAGAGTTGCCACCACTTTTTTTCTTTTGGGTTATTCTGGAAGCATTCACTTCGATTTTTCCCTGCTCTGGTTTTCTTTATGTTTCCATAATCTTTCGGCTCCTGGGTGGTCTGGTTTCCGACAGGCAGCAGCGTCAGCTGGTTCTCACAGAGTCCATGTGCTCATGGAGGAAATGTGGCCTGAGCCGATGTCACCCCACCCATGGAAAGGAAGTGACAGCTACACAAGGTGGAGAAATGTATGGGTTGTATCCGTAAGAATGATTTTTGTTACTAGGAACAGAAAACCCAATTCAAACAGCCATAAATAATAAAGTCAATTTATTGGCTCGCATTTTTTGAAAAGTCCTTCAGGAAAAGTTTGATCCAGCAGCTTAACAATGCCAACAAGGACCCAGTTTCTGTCTCTTACTTTGCTTTCCTTTTTCAAGACTGATCCCCTGTATAGTCCCAAAACACCTGGAGCAGTTCTTAAAACAAAGATCACCTCATTCATGCTCAGTGGTGTATCAGAGAAGCATCTTTGTCCCAGAATTCCCAACAGGAGTCCTCAGGTTCATTCTGATGTGACAGGTTTGGGTCACATACCCAACCCTAAACAATCACTGAGCCAGGGAGTTGAAATGCATTTAGCCCCACTCCTGCCTGGCACCAGAAGCAGAGTCAGTCCCTGGAACTCTGCGACTCTCCAAACTAAAACTGAGGCTATCTAGGAGGCCAGGGGGATACTGGGAAAGCCACCCACACAGGCCCACTGCATTAGGCAGCCACATACATGGGAGTTAGTTGATTAATCATCATAATTGCAGCTCCCACCATGAACTGCATTAAGCATTTCACATGCATGAGTTAATGTGATTTAACAAATCATCACAGAACCCTGGGAGGTGGCCCTTTAATCTTATTTGCAGAGAAGGAAGCAGGTTAATTGAAGTGACTTGAAGCATCAAAGCTGTTGTGAGTCAGAGGCAGGATATGAAACCCAAATTACCTGATCCCAAAACCCATTCTCCTAACCTCTACCTCATCCTGCCTTTCAACCATGTGCAAGGCACTGCTAGGGACACCGAGAAAGGGAGCACATTGATATAACAGGCCTTAACTGAGCGTCTACTACATGTCGGGCATCCTATCAGGCTCTGAGGATTCAGAGGTCATTGAGGTGCAATATCTACATTCCGTGAGGCTCGTCATGGCTTAGAAAAAGAAACAGGCACAAACCTACAATGACAACCCAAGGGAAGTACAATTTATTGCTGTGTTGGGCACTTCACATACATTATCTCATTGAATTCTTAAACACACTCTTGGAAAAAAATTGGTCTTATCTCTTCTGGATTCCTGAGTTAAGGGAGATACAGTGAACGTTAGTTGCTCCAGTTCACTCAGTCGTTTGGGCAACTCTACTTGGTCTCACTTCCTGGGAGCTGAGGGGCCATTCGTGAAGGTCAAATCAGCAAGAAGACAGCAATGTAAAGTACAGGTCCACCAAGAATTCAAAGCCTGGAGGAGGGAAGGTACACTGTGGATTAGGGTGGACTGAGAAGTCTTCAAATTTTGCTGAGCCATGGAGAGTAAAGTACAAATTTAAGGTGCCTGGGATTTGTCTTTGCAAAGATTCCTACCTCTGGGAATTCCCATCCCAGAATCCCAAACAGAGAAATCTAATTGATTTTTTTGGTATTACTCAAAAACCCCAGGTTAGCATAAGAGAATTTTAACAGCTACAATTTGTAGGTCCTTCCTTAGTGCCAAAGCTTCATCTCAGCTTTGCTATCATACTGCACGGTAGAAATTGTAGACATAATTTTACAAGCAAGGAAACTGAGTCTTAAGGACAGAATTCAGAGGTCACGAGGCCAGGATTCAACCTCTAGGCCCGACTCCAGAGTTCTCGCTTGTCTGCAGACACTGAAATTCCCCAGGTCACACACACCCTTCCTGAGTCACCCTCCTTCAGCTTCTCTCTAACCAGCCCTCTGTCTTGGACTTCCAGATGTGGACTTTCTAGAACCTTCAGGCAACTGGTTGTGGGCGTTCCTTCAGTGGGGAGCTGGGTTTCCTGAGCCTCTCTAAGTCTGCCACTCATTCTTAAAGACTTAATGGAGAAGATAAAGACAGAGAAAGAACCACGGAGAAGGACATAAGTTTGGAAGACAAGCAGACCTGCATTTGAATCTGGCCCCAGCCACTCACATGCTGTGTGACCTTGGGCAAGTCATCTCCTGTTTCTGAGCCTCAGTTAAACGCGAGCCAATAATTCCCATTCCATAGGTTGCTATGCAAGCCAGAAACCTGGAAGCTGTTCTTCGAGTGTTTTTCTCTTTTCACCTTTCCCCCAGTACGGTATCAAATTCTATTAATTTTGTCTCCAAAATACATTTCAAATTCATCCATCTCTCTCTGTCTCCTATGTCACTTCCTACATTCGAATCACTATCATCTCCTGCCTGAACTACTACTGTAGTAAACCAACTGATCTCTTGGTGCCTATTAGCCTCTTCAATCCATTCTCCATAGTGCAGCCAGAAAGATCTTTATAGAACATATATCCGATAATGCCGCCGCTCAGTTACAACTCTCCAACGGCTTCCTATTGCTCTCAAGGAATCTCCAAAATTCTTTCTGTCATCTCTACAGGCTCATGTTGGCTGACACTGCTACCCTATCCATTCATCTCCTGACCTCTGCCTAGGGCTCTCTGCATCCCACCTCATGGCTACCCTGTTCCCTCTGCCAGTAACACTCTTCCCCATCCTAAGCCAATTAATTTCTGCTTATGTTTCAAATCTCTGTTCGAAGTCCACTTCTTCAGGGAAGCCTTTCTTGATTTCTCAGACCAGATCAGATTCCCTCATTTATTGATCTCACCTTGGCTTGTACTTCTCCTTTGTAGCAGTAAATAAATCACAATTACATTTACATAGTCTTGATTGAATTGGTCCTTGGATATCTCCTTCTTCTCAGTCATGGACACATTGTTTTTGCCTCTTCCTCAGGAGGAGGATCACACACACACACACACACACACACACACACACACACACACACGCACATGCACACACCTAATGGTCCCAGAGGCGAGCTCGGATTAAGATGGGATATCTGGATGTTGGTAGAAGCGGGGGAGCTGTGGGGACACGGGTTGGGGCAGGTATCCTCAGTGCTCCATGGAGAATGCCCAGATGAGAATGAAGCCCCCAGACAGAGAATGTAGAATCTTGTAGACAACAGATTAGGGGAGGCCAATACAACTTTTCTGGAGTGAAGCTCCACAGTGATCACTATGAGTTTGTCTTCATTGGAGCTGTACCTCCAGGCCCAGCTCAGAACCTGCTCCATTACTATCTGTTAAATAAACAAATGAGATGGAAAGTAGACAATCCAGTATGGGATCCAAAAAGAGTCACGATTATTAAGAAATATGATGCCTTCTCCCTCCCCTGTCACACAGGTGCTGCCAGCTTGACCAAGGAAGAAGCCTCCCTGGTGTCCCAACTTCAGAACCCCTTCCCTGGGGAGGAGACAATCCCAGTTGCCCAACAGGGGCCAGCTTCTGTGACAGCAGGCTCCTCTTGGGCTGTCCAGCTGGTGCCCTTCACCTCACACTCAGAACCTGAGGCCTCTGGTTCCCCTCCTTCACTTCCCGGAATATTCCAGAGCTGACCCATCACTCCAGGTGCACACCCAAGTAGCCAAGGCAACTGTTTACCCTCTGCCCTTAGAAACCATCTCTGGTTTGTGGCAGTGGGCACCCCACACAGCTGCCCTCTGCCCACAGCTGTGCCAAACAAGCAAAGGTGTTTCCTGCTAGGGGTTGGCATCGCTAGGCTGGCTTTCCTACCCCCTCCGCACTAACCTTTCAATGTTCCCTATCCACCCCAGCTCCCCACAGCCCCAGCGTGCCACACATTCACCTTCTGGTCTGCCTAGGAGGCAAGAGGAGCGGGAATGAGGACTCAACTCTTCCTGCTCCTCCAGGCCCACTGCCCAAGGCTTCAGCAAACACCAGGTGGATAGTAAAGGACAAGACTTTAGGCTCTGGACAGAAACCTGGGTCCAACTCCCGCTCTCCACATGCAGCTCTGTGACCTCAAGCAAGGCACATTACATCTCTTCGAGCCTCAGTTTTTACATACATAGCATCAGATAATAACTCTAACCACCCATGGGCTGTTAGGACAGTGAAATTAGCATGGTGCCTGGCACGTATGTAAACACTGACCAACTTAAGGAGTGCTGGCCATAGGCTCACTGCAGGAGGGCAGGAGGGGCACTGATTGTCTCACTCCTTTCCTGAGGGGACACTGAGATCTCACTTCTTTCCTGAGGGAACACAGGCCTGAGAGACTCTACTTCACCCAGTAATAAGTCCTGCTTTTAGGGGCCACCTGCTCTTAGTCACCTAGTTGGAAGGGAGCCAGGAGATTTGATGTTCTATTTGCATAGCCAGCAGCCTGTATTAATATGACTGGTGGTTATTTGGAAGGTCCAATGGTGGCTTTGGGTCTGAAGAACTCCCAAGCTGTCCCTGGACACTGCTGACACCATTGTGGCCCCAGTCCTCCTGTGTGACTGGGACCTGTCTTTGACCTCTTCAGGACACTTTGGAGCTACACCCACCCCTCTCCTTCATCACCCCTTCACAGCTATAGACACAGGCCTCCATCAACACATGCATCCAGCCAATTCCCCAGTTTTGCTAATTCCTAAAAATAGGTTCACCAAACCTGTGAGCACTGGCTCCTGAGTCCATGATCAAGGGTGTTCTACTGGCTGTGTGGCCTTGGATGAGTCGCCTCACCTCCCCGAGCATCATAGGAAGGGGAAAACATTACCTAACCACTGGACACCATGAGGATTAAACATGGAAACTTGAGAAAGCTCTGGACACGCCAACAAGCCCTAAATAAACGATGAGCATACATGGCAAGGAAATGACACGTTTACATTCTTCCCACCCCTTCCCTTGCTTGCTTGCTAAAGAGGGTGCAGACTTAAAGCAAAGAAACTGGACAAGAAGAAAGGAGAGGGTGAGCCAGGCACCAAGCCCTGAGCAGCCCTGGGAATACCCGCTGGAAACAAGTGTAAATTGTACAGCTCCCCAGCAAGAGAGCATATGAAGGCCCTAGCAATGGCCTGTCCTCTTCCCTTCCCACCTCGGGCTCAGTGTGCAGATACCCTAGCCCACATGCACGTCCAAACTCTGTCCATGCCCCTTCTTCTAACATCTGCGGCATGACCGCCTCGACCTGTCAGTGCTCATGCCTGCAGTCAGTCTACCCTCAGGAGAACGGGCCCAGAGAATGAGGCCCACACAAACCCTGGAAGCGGGCTCAGGCCTCTGGGGCAGGGTGTTCTGGCGTCTGCAGGGTGGTCTGTGGGGGGCCGGGTGTAGTCTGTTGGGGGGGTGTGGTATGGGCTGTGGGGGACACATCCCTTTAACCCCTCACCCTGTGAGATGGAGTGCAAGTAAAAGAGGACGAGAAAAGGGTCTAGGGTCAAGGTTAGGGCCTCGATTGCCTACATCTAAGGGCAGTGAGAAACTGACTGAATCCCTGCCCTCGGAACGCTTAGAGTCTAGCAGAGAGAATAGACATTAAACAAAGAATTATAAGAAAGTGAAATCCGTGATACAAATGCCTGTGGGGAAGGGAAACTAGATTCACCTGGGAAGGGTTCCATCTTCTGGCACCCCAAACTGAGGCCCTTAAGGCCCCTCTTACTGCATGGCTCCTTCCCAAGACCTCTGAGGCAATGTGTTCAAGGAGCCAAACCCACGGCTTAGTACCTGTTCTGCTATTGGTCCACTGAGGCCCAGGGTCCCTGGGCCAATGTTTCACAAGGGATGGCCCCAGGACCAGCTGCAGATTCCTGCCCACCCCAGACCCACTGAATCAGATCCTCTAGGGTAAAGCCCCAAGTCAGTATAGTCAGCAAGCACCCTGGGGATCTGATGTGCCTTAATGTTTGAGAACCGCTGTTGGAGGGAACACCGTTTGGGCATTTATTCAGCAGCCTTTTATTGATTGTCTACTGTGTGCCTGACACTATTGTAAGCACTGAGGACACATCTGTGAACACAATCCCTGACCTCAGAGTTGACATCCTCGGGGAGGTGGGGAGGGAGGCAAATAAATCTATGACGAGATTATTCAGACTGTGGTAAATACTGTTAAGAAAATGAAACAGGGGCAGAGTGGTCAGGGAAGGCCTCCTGGAGGAGGTGACTTTTAAGCTGAGACCCAAATCTCTCTGCATCTGTACCCTAATCACTGCGGCACTGCCTCCCTTACCGGTCAGCCTCCTGATTCTGAGGGGCCAGGAAAAGCGAAGGTAATAGTGGAAAGAAAGCCGTGCTTCCTTCCCCCCTAGAGAAAAACCTTCACAAACTAAGCGTGGAGGGAAGTGGTGATATAATGCCCACCACATATAAATAAGCCCATCCTTTCCAGGGTCGCCCTGGAAACCTGCGGTCAATTTGGACTTTGCTTAAGGCCGAGCTCCCTGCCACCAGGAGCCCAAAACGGCTGAACAAACTTCGAGCTTCACATGGGGCCGGCCCTCGATGAGTTCAAGGCCGGAGCATTTCTCCAAAGTCAAAACCGCAACAGGAAGGCACAGAAACAGTCTTCTGAAGAGGCCCGGCCTGGCGCAAAGGCTCTGGTCAGCCTTCCCGAAGCCAGTCATAGAGTAGGAAGGAGGGAAGTCAGGACTGTCCCCTTGCTCCAAAATCTCTACCCTGCCCAAGTGCCACCGTGCCTGAATTGCACCATGAGAATTAAAGATTTGGGTTAGACATCGCCCTGTGTCCTCACTCCTGGAGGAAGCAATGCATTTAGTCCCTAACACAGGGGGTGGGGGAAGGGTGAAAGAGGAGGGGCTCTGTGTGGTTTAGTTGTGCTGACTGTGTGTCCCAAATTTTCCTTGACAATTAGGAATTCAGATCATCTGTTCTCATTTCCCATGGAACCAACTAGTGTCTTGTTGGGAAATAGGATCATTCTAGCGGTTATTCAGAGGAAGTGGCCCTGGGCAGGGAATCTGGAGCCCAGGTTCTTGGTTCTGGCTCTGTCGCTTGGCAAATCTCCCTTCCTGTCTCTGGGCCTTCCTTTATAGTAGGGACTGAGGAAGGAGGGTGGGTTCCAGAAAAGGTAGTGGTGGACCTGGTAAAGGAACTTGATTGCCACAAATGGCCCTTTCCCTGAAAGGGAAGTAAAGGGCCCTGGGAGGAAGGATGAGGTGTTGGGAAGCAATCTGCTGACTCCCCAGTGCCACCACCACCTGCTGCCTACTAGCCTACTTCCTGCCTCCTTCCTTTGGCCCTTGGGCCCCCAGGGAACTTGACCCAGTTGCCCCAGAGCAGACCTGAGCCCACACTCCAGCATGATGACAGCTAAAGCCAAGCCCCAGGGCAAGGCCAGTCTCCTGTGGGACTGGGGAAAGGCTTCACCAAAGCTGCTTGGGCTGTCACGCGACCTTAGCTGGCAGTGGAGAAAGTGAGCAGCGCAGAGCCCTGAGCACGGTCTGTTCAAGAAAGAGCACAGGAGTGGGGGCAGACGGGGACCTGGGCTGGAATCTCTGCTCCATCTTTTATTCACTGTATGCCCTTGACCAGTCCCTCGACCTCTCTGAGCCTCAGTTGTACCCTCTGTAGAATGGGGCTAATTGTCCCTCTTAGAGCCCTTGCGAGGCTCCCAAGAAATCATGGACCCACTTTCTCATACAGTAAGAGTTTTAGAACTTTTTAGAACCCCTCCCCTAATAAATGTAAATTGAATTGTGCCCTTGATCCTGGTCCCAACATTTAACCCAGGAGCTAAGCTTCCTCCACAAGAGGAACTGGACTTAATCAATCAGTTCGAAAATGCAGTCACCACCATCACCGCCACTCTTGCCACAAAAATCTCTGCACATTTGTTACTGAATGACGTCCTGTCCAGTGTACGACATTACCACCATCGATAGGAGCTACAATTTATTACACATCTACTATGTGCCAGGCACATCACACTTTCACTATCCTGTCACATTCTCACAACAACCCTTCAAGCTGAGAAAACTCCCATTTTACAGATGTGAAAACCGAGGCTCATGGATGTGAAGTGTCTGCTCGGGGACCACACAGAGGCAGAAAAGAACTCAAGCCCAGGATTCACCACTAGGCGACCCTACCTGCCAAGGCTCAGGGAAGTCTTTGCTCTCTCGGTACTTCAGCAACAGCTACTGGGGAGACCCCAGAAGAAATAGCAGAGGCCTAACCAACCAGCATTTAACAATTTAACTAAAACTCAATTTCCCCTACATTAAGGCTACTCTTCCTTTTTTTTTTCAGAATAAGACCTGGGTTTCAAGGTGGACCCCACAGGTGCTCTGAACTCTGGAGGAGCCAAGAGTGGGGTTGAGATGCTGGGAGCACAATTCTAAAGTTGATCACATTTGCCAAGCCCAAAATGGACATGTGGGGCTTGCCAAAAACAAGGATCCCCAGATACGTGATTTGGGGGCCATTTGTGGCAATCAAGTTCCTGGAACCACTGCTGGCAAATTCCCATGATGTCTCAGCTCTCCCTGGAAAAGTGTAATTGTGCCTATAGGCTGTGATTCAGTCAACACATTTTTGGGCCAGCCATGGTGATCAGAGTTCTGTGGGCCTCTCTAGCCCCCTGGACACCCTGGCTAGAGCTGGGAGCTGGTCAGGGAAGTCTTCCTGAAGGAGGGAGGGTTGGGCAAGCCCTGTGAACAGAGAGGATTCAGGCAGGCAAAGAGAAGTTTATGTCTTCTCCAAAGAGACATCCTGGCACAACAAAGGAAGTTGGTCTTCATGGTCAAGCTGACCTAGATTTGAATCCTTGAATGGACAGATGGATGGACAGATAGACGGACAAATGGACAAATGGATGAATGGACGAACGGACACATGGATGGATGGATGGATGGATGGATGGATGGATGGATGGATGGATGGAGAGTTAGGTGGATGGATAGATGGGTAGGTGGATGAACAGACAGATGGACAGATGGGGGAGGGAGGTATGGATGGATGGATGGATGGATGGATGGATGGATAATATATAAAAAAATAAAAGAAGGAAGAATCAATTAGTTAACCCCGAGGCTACAGTCCCTCTTGCTGTCCCATTTGCCCCTCCCCTAACAAACAACTCCAAAACCTCTGTAGCTCTAAAGAGCAAAGGTTTAGTTCTTGTTCACACTACATGCTTGTGGGTTGGCTGGGTCTCTGCTCCACGTTCTCCTCACTCAGGACCCAAGCCACCACCATCCTGTTATTGCTAATTGCTGTCACATTTCATTGGCCAAAACCAGTCACGTGGCCACCCCTAATTTCAAGAGAGTGGGCAGTCCGTTCCTACCGTGGATCTGGGATGAGGAGAACGTGTGTATTTGTGAACAGCCCTAATGCTGACACCCAGGTTGTGCCCTGGGGGCATTGTCCCCAGAATCAGTGGGATGGGGACTGGGTGGGAGGAAAACAGAATAAAGGCCCTGGCCCTGCCTCTTCCATCCAGGGGTCCCGGAGGTCTAAGGGGACATGTTCACTCCTCCGCTCCCCAGCCCCGTGTGCTATGGGTGGAGGCCTCAGGATCAGTCTTTCTGGGGGCTGGATCATAAACTCTGTCCTGGTCCTGTCTCAGATGGATCTTGCTCCCAACTGTGCCCTCCTGAGCCCAAGGACAGGCCATGAGGTACCCTGGAAGAGAAATATGGGGCATCCAAGCTGAAATGTTCCTTGGAGTTCACCATTTACAGAGAGAAACTGAGGCTCAGAGAGAGTAAGTGATTCCCATGGCCCAGCTTATGAAGGGCAGAGCTGGGTCTCCAGAAACTCTGTCCAGAGTCCCTTTGGCCCTCAAACTGCCAGTAGGCACCTTCATATTGTGAAACAAGGGAGCAAGAAATGCCTGCCTTTCCCCTGGCCAGAGCTTAACTGCTGATCTTGACATGGAAACGTGGTCCTTGGAGGGCAGCTGGGGGCCCTTAAGGCCTCTCACTAGCCCAGGGCTCCTTCATATTTGCAAAGGAAACACTGAAATCAGACATATTCCAGGCCCTGTCCCACCACGTCCCAGCTGAGTGTCCTTGGGCAAGTCACTTCACCTCACTGAGCCCGTTTCCCAATCTGTAAAATAGAGGCAATTATAGCTGCTCTGCCTCATTTGCTTGGCTCTGGGAAGGCATGGGGATGTTTCTTCCATCACAACATGTCATGCAGGTGTGTGTACAAAAAGGTGCTTTTATCCCTTCTCCCCAATCAACCAATCAGCCCTGGATCCCCAGAGGCCAACACAAGTCCTGCACAGAGTAGTATTCGGATGATGTCCTGATGAACCAAAATGATTTGTTCTTGATTCATTTCATCAAATACTTGCCGACTCTGGGGCCAGCATTGTGGGAACCTGGATGACAAAATCCGTCAGTCCTAGGAGGAGTCCAAACACATCCACTAAAGGTGCAGGAGAACAGGAGGTCCCAGGCCATGCTGGACGCTAGATGCCTGTCTGTGTGTCTGTCACTCCTGCACCAATTTGTCGCCCATTTTTCCTACTGGTTGTAAGCTCCATGGACACCGGGACCTGCTAAGTCCCCAGCGACTGTCCCAGGGCCTGGCACATAGCTGATCTTCACTGAATATTTATTGACTGGAGGAAAGATCTTCTAGATCACTGATCTGTTCCTTCGGGCAGTTCCTTCTCTCTAAGCCTCGGGTCCTTTAACTGTAAGATGGGAAGGTTGGGAAAATAACCTGAAATAACAATGCACTTAGATAACCTCGTTTGCAAAATCCTCGGATCATCACAGGCCAGCAGTAACCATGGCTGTTATCCCCATTATCATGACTAAAGAGAAGGGGGAGCTCTCTCAGAGATCCCTTGGGGATCCACGCTTCCCTCTCCCCCAACCCCTAAACATTTTTTATAAAGAAATTGAGACTCAGAGACATGAGAGAACTCACCCAGCTCACACAGAACTTACGAAGTTTGTCCATGGGAAAGAGCATTTCCTGAGTGTCTACAGTATGCCCATCACTGTACTAGGACTGACACTTCTTTTGCCTTATTTTATCAACCTCATCTTACAGGTGACAAAACAGGCTGACAAATGTCATCAACCTTGCCTGAAATCCCAGCCAGTTAGTAGAGGAGCCCCTCCCGCCCCTGCCCAAGGCCTCAGCCTCAGACCGCAGTGCCCACTCCACCCGCTGGGGAGGTCGGGATCTGAACAGTGCCCTGGCCACCCTCAGTTGCTCCCGGAAGTGCCCTGCGTGTGCACCTTGATCTCCACACCCACGATGCCAGGAAACCCCAGCAGGGCCTGCGGAGCTGTGGGGTATTTATAGCGGACATGCAGAAAAGCTGCCACCCCCATCTGTTTACCCAACGACCTTCTTCTAGCGGGACACTTTCAGCCCCGCCAGCCACAGACAGACCCTCACCGCCGCCTCATCTATTTTTTCCTCCCCACTTAATTTTGCATCATCCCAGCTTCCAAAATAAACTTCTCCAAACCAGCCGGGCTCATTCTGGCCCAGAATCCCTAACGAAGAGCCCCCTTCAGCCCCAGCCCCCACATCATCCCATAGGGCAGAGCCACCAAACCCAACCCGGCCCCTCGGCTGCCTTCGGCCTTGATTTAGAAGCAGCTGCTCCTGCCCCGGCAGGCTTCTGACACTCCAGTGCCGGGGCGTCTGCATCTGTGGCGATGTTGGCTGCGCATCTGTGTGCATGGTTCCTGGCTGGAGGCCCAGGGTGCTGCCCCCTGCCCTCCCAACTGCGTCTTCATACATATCCACACATATGCAGGCACATGCGCACGCACGTGCGCGCGCACACACACACACACACACACACACACACACACGTGCACACAGCATCCCAGCTTCAGTCTCGTCCAGGGCAGTCCTCTTTTTCGCTCTTGCCCGTCCTGGCTCCTGCTGACTGACCTCTTCCGGTTTCATCACAGGACCCACCAACTCCTTCATCTCTACCTGCCACTCTGAATTTCTTTCCTTTCCCACTCACGCCATGCCATCTCATCTCCAGGCATTTGCACATGCTATTCTCTTAGCCTAGAATTTGTACTTTTCCTCTCAAACCATTTGCTGAGCTAACCTTACTAATCCTTCAGCACTGAACTTAGATATCACCTCTGCCAGGAAGTCTCCCCTGACTCACCGGGCAGTCTCTCCAGCATCTTCCACATCAAAGGCCAAACAAGTTTAGAAGTCACACCCAGGGTGGAATGGAGTCCCCACAATTCTCCAAGAATTTCTCAGCCCAGCCCTGAGCCCTGCATACACAGGCCAGCCACCTCTCTCATCCCCAGGAGAAAGTATTTCTACACCTTTGGATCTGACAGAGTTATTTAGTCCATCCCCCTGTAGCAGAAACCGGGGACATCGCAATCATTCCAGAATTATAATTCCAACTTTGTGTTTGTTCCCTTGAGTTGTGGGGTTTTCAGGCTAACAATTCAAAAGACCATTTACTTCTTTTGAACCTTTTGCCGAGAGTGAGGATAAGAAAGAAACTAATGGGTAAATCTGTTCCCACTTAAAAGAAAAGATACTTATAGGCCAACTTTTTGGATGAAGAAACTGAGGCTTAGAGAATTGCACTTTATTTATTCATCTAGCACTATGTGCTGGGCACACGGTGGCACCAGGATCACCAGGAACAGTGAACAAGACAGGCATGATCCCCGCCCTCTCGGAGACCACTTTTACAAATAACTATTTAACAAATATTTTAATTAGGTTGATAGGTCTGCAAAGGAAAAGTCCAGGGAGCTAAGAGAGAATATGTAACCAGGAGCCCAAGGAAATCTTCCGGGACATGACATATAAGCTGAGCCCTGACAGGAATTAGCCCAGTAAAAGGCAGGTCAGGGGCATTCCTGGCAGAGAAATAGCAAAGGCCTGGAGGGGAGATGGAGGGGAGGTGGAGGGGAGATGGGGGGGAGATGGAAGGAAGATGAAGGGGAGGTGGAGGGGAGATGAAGGGGAGATGGAGGGCAGATGGAGGGGAGATGGAGGGACACAATAGATGATTTCCTGAAAGCCACGCAGCCAGTGAGCCCAAGGTTAGCTGACCCCAGGGCCTTTGCTTGTGCTCCTTCAATATGAGGGCAGGTTGCTGCTAAAGGAAAACAATCCTGGGAGCTGCCTCCATCACTGCCTCTTGTCCAGAAAATTGGATTTCAGATATAAGCATGACAAACAGGTTAACATCACTCATTCTACTTTTCTAATGTTTAAGAAAATTAAGCCCTCTACTAAAATATCTTAGCAATCCATTTTTTTAAAGGTTCTAATAAAAACAAGTCAACGAACTAGACATTCAAAAGCAATTTGGCACCTTATGCAGTAATCCTTAGCTGTCGATTAAATTCCCTGTTTCCATGAACTTATTAGAATGCCTTTTCTAACTTACCTTAAATATTTCTTTACAAGTCAGACCTTTTTTCCGAGACTCCAAGATTACATGTGTCCAAGGCCTTATAGGTAATGTGAATTACCTTTGAGAAAAAGTCAAGTTCATACCGCCCACCCCCTCAAGTTCCCTTCAGGCCAATGAGCTGCTCTGGAATTCTGCCATGTGCAAAGGGATGGGTCTCACAGGGCCTCCCTGCACCTGAAGAGCTTGTTACCTAGATTGGGACCTAAGAGCAGGTTCAACACGGCTCGGATTCAAACTTCTGGCTCAAGGCATAGCGTTAACAACGCTGTCCTGTTCCCCGAAGGAGCCAGCATCACTTCTAGCTCAAGCCATTTTCAAGATTCAAGCAGAAAGCTCAGCCACAAGAAGTGTTTTCACCACAGCTCCCTGTTTCTGGAAGGAAAGAGCAATCTCCCAGCTGACTCAGTGAGGTGGGGTCAGAGCCCAAAGAGCAGACAAGAGGATGAAGG
>NW_011888817.1:2020253-2024487 GCF_000151845.1 Pteropus vampyrus | reverse complement strand
GGACACTTTGGAAACTATTGGGGACATTCGATTAGAATATTACCATTAATTTCATTAGGTGAGATAATAGCATGGTGCTTATGTAAGAAAACGTCTGTGTGTTTTAGACAGCGGTGTAAACATTTAACAACCGGTACTCTGGGGTGGAGGTGAGAACGGAGCCTGGTTTGTCACGCGTACTGATTTCCACGGTGTAAATACTCTCACCATGGCCGATTTCAAACTACCAACATGACATCACTGAACTAGGAATTTAAAAGAAATGAGCACAATCAGCTCTTAGCAGTCAAAACCAGCTAGTTTAAAAATCTGTACTGACGGACGTACAGGTGGCGAGATATCTGGATTGCATTTTGAAATAATGCAATAAAGAAAAAGAAACAAACAAAAAAGAGTAGATGAAAATAGGACAAAATGTTGATAATTGCTGAATCTGGGTGACACATACATGGGGGTTTATTATACTATTACTTTCTTCAATTGTGTAGATTTGAACATTTTCATAATAAAAAATTTAAAACTACAATCATCTTATATGTAGGTAGGAGAGTTTTATTCCAAGAATTCTAGGTGTACACATTGATTCCTGGACCCCTACCCTAACTCCACAGCCCCCCCACCCCCGGGGGATCTGAAGTAAAAGAATGAGAACCACAGGCATTGACATCACATGCCCAAACCCATCTATCAACCCATCAACAAGTCATAACCAGGGTTTCTCCATGGACCCTGTGCAAGGCTGAGGGTGGAAAGAGCCCAAAAAGAGAAAAGTGACACGGGTCCTGATTAGAAGTGCTGGCTGTACCTTCCGCTAACGCTGTGAGCTTGAGCAACTCATCACAAATCTCTGAGCCTCTATTTCCTCATTGGCAAAGTAAAGCTATTAATAATTTATGGTGAGGATTAAATGCTATATGTAGGCACAGCTGCTGATAGGGTCCCTGACACACAGTAGGATGCTCAGGAAATACCGGCTTCCTTCCTTCCCGAAGGGCTTTGCTGGGGGTGCAGGGCCATGACTGAGGTGTTAAAGATGTGTGGACGTCACTCCTCTTCATTTGAGAATCCGGGTGCCCTGCTGCCAAAAATATTCCCATTTTTCAAGAGGAACTGGGGATCAAGCTTCTTGTGTGACTCTCCCAAACTTGAAATGTTGTCAACAAAATCATATATTTAAAAACACCGGGCGGGCCAAGCAAAACACACCTGCAGACCACCAGAGCGTGACTTCTGGTTTAAACCATAGACCAAAAGGAAGCGCTAACAACCTCTGAAGCCGGACCCAGGCTTAGAAGGCTTTACACATATTATCGCATTGATTCCTCACGCTATCTCTTATAATCCCCATTGCACAGATGAGAAAACTGAGGCTTAGAGAGGCAAAAAGATCTGACAGAGAAGAGAACAAACAGGTTTTTCCGACAACCTGACATTCCACTTTATCCCATCTCTAGACTCCTAGAAGCGTCTTTAGGAGCAAATGCCAGGCCCTGAGAGGGCAGGGTGCTACCCAGGGCCACACAAACATTCATGAGAGGCTGTGAAGGGTCAGGTTCCTGTTCCCTTCTTGATCAGGGCCCCAGGGTAGACAGCTCTAGAGGAGAGGACTATGCACATCCGTCCAGCCAAGTCCAAGATTGTGTGAGCTATGGTGGCAAGAGAGAAATCCTCTACTTTTCATTTCCTTGAACAATGCATGTATAGGCTTAAGAATGTTCTAGACCTCAAGTCTATGCCCTCAGTTTCTGTATCTCAACAATCTGGGAAGTTGGATTGGAAACCCCAGACCCCGACTGCCCAGACACTCCATTACTGGGTGCTTCTAAGACTGGGCTGAAAGTACATCCAAGCACATTGCTCTGGACCCATTCACCAAGAGCTGGCGATAACTTAGACCCGCTGTATGTGGTTCTTTCCGATTAAAAACTTGGCCAGGTTTCCCTTCCTTGGTGAATTTTCAAAGTTTTACTAGTAAGAAAGGAGAACTCACTCCAAAAGTGGGCCACTTAGAAAGTCAAGGATTGTTTCCTTCAACTTAGGAATAGGAAATAGTCAAGATGTATTCAGACTCCATTATGTGTGAGGCACTCAGTGCTCTAGGCACGTAGAGGGGGTACAGAGGGGAGAGGGTCGAGGGTTTACAGGAACTTCCAGGAGAAGCCTGGGAAAATTCCATGACTTCCCCCTCTCTTGTCTAGTGAACAGTATAGTGAGCGATTCAGCATCCAGACTTCCTACATCTCAACCCTGGCTGTGCCACTTACTAGCTGTATGACTGTGGGCAATCCAGTTTAAACCCTCTGTGCCTCAGTTTCTGCATATGTAAAATGGAGATAATAGAAGCGCCTATGACCTAGGGTTGTTGATATACCTGAAAGCACTTTAGAGCAACACCTGGGCTTCAGCACCTGTACATGGGAATAATAACAGAATCTACCTCCTAGGGCTGTGATCAGGATTAAATGAGTTAGGATAAGCAAAGTATCTGGAACAATGGCTGGCACAGCAGAAGCACTAGATACCTGTTCACTATCGTATGTAATTATATATGAAAGAACTATTGACGATTGAACGTTTTAATTAATTTGCGTTTATATTGTCACAATTGAACCGTTCTTTAAAGTTAGAAGGACATTTCCTCAAAGAGACTTTCACATTAAGACTTTCCACTGACTCAGACCAAAGGACTCCTCCTCGTCCTTATCACGAGCAGGGCGGGCCTTTCTGGCCATGGGCCTCAGTTCCCTCCCTCCCTCCTCTCTCAGTTCATTCCAGCTCACAGAACTCACACCCACTGCTTCATGTGTGTCACCCAGCAGCCCCTGCAGAAGGTGAGTCAGGTAACATCCCCAACTGATGGATACGACGCTGGAGGTCCAGCAGCTCCCCAAAGGTCAGGAGACGTGTGCTGTGGGACAGGGGCTCAAGCCCAAACACCTGAGCCCCGGGCATAGGGCAGCATGGGGCCTGAGGACATGGCTCTGGAGTCCTGGGTCCACCACTTTCCTTGGGCAAGTCACTCACTTCTCTAACCTTCATTTCCTCATTTGTAAAGTGGAAAAAATAACAACACCTACTTGTGAGGTTTGTTGTGAGGATTAAATGAGTGACAGCATGTAAAGCAGTTAGAATAATGCCTGGCATATGAGGGCTCGATATTTTAGCAGAACAAAACATCCTACTTTGCCTGGCAGAGCCCTGCTTCATGCCTGATAGCCCAGCAAATCTTCCAGTTACAGTCCCCAATTACTCTCAAAAATGGTTTGGAAGAAAATTTTACGGCCACCCTAAAATAATTTCCTGTTGCCGTTTAAATTATTATTACTATTATTATTATTTTCCACCTTTACCACATTAAAATTCCAAGAAGCCGATACATTGGCTCAACACAGTTCACCAATTCAGTACCACACTTAGCTGCAAGTGGCCCCTGCACCGGTCCCCACACTCTGGTCCTCCTCCAGCTAAGATCTCATCACAGGGAGAAGAAACCATGGGGCCTACGGGACGTGCCCGCCTGGAGCCTGTGCCCCCTCCTCTAGATGACACTCCAGGTACCCAGGACCCTGGGATTCTCTGCCCAGATGGCCCTAAGCCTCCTTGCAGCACCTGGGTGGGTCTTCTGAGATCCATCCCCTGAGGACAGACTGTACCCCTGGGATGCCCAGCCCTGGGCAGCTCTCCGGGGGGGAGGGGCGGTGTGGACCATGCTCGTGCAGGCTGAGACATTCACATGTGTGTGCACAAGGCCCCTTGCAGGGCAGGCCAGGGTCAGAGGTGGGGAACAAAGGGGTCTCCTCTCCCTGTGCCACCATGCTCCAGGGCAGCGTCCGAGGAGTCTGAGAATTCGACATTCAAAGCTCGTCTTCCAAGTTGTTATGAAAATGTACTTGTCAAGAGAGGAGAATAGAACATATTTTATTTCACGTTTTGTTAGCTTGATTTATAACTTTCAAATATTTAGACATATGGTATGTGAGCCTCCATCTGCACTCTTGCTCGGCCCCACAAATCGCTGCCACCTTCTGCCCACTCTCGACATCAAATGTTTACTGAGCTCCTTTACTGTGCTGAGCCCCAGGGACTCCATGGGGTGAAGGGCACCATCCAAGCACCCAAACAAGACCATCCACAAGGGATCAAACCTCATGTTCTTAAAACAGTGAAGAGCACCGAGTCAGGGCTGAGGGCATAGGCCTGGTCTATGGCTCTGTCCCCAACCCCTAGTGAGGTG
>NW_011888817.1:2019115-2020203 GCF_000151845.1 Pteropus vampyrus | reverse complement strand
AGAGAGGAGAATAGAACATATTTTATTTCACGTTTTGTTAGCTTGATTTATAACTTTCAAATATTTAGACATATGGTATGTGAGCCTCCATCTGCACTCTTGCTCGGCCCCACAAATCGCTGCCACCTTCTGCCCACTCTCGACATCAAATGTTTACTGAGCTCCTTTACTGTGCTGAGCCCCAGGGACTCCATGGGGTGAAGGGCACCATCCAAGCACCCAAACAAGACCATCCACAAGGGATCAAACCTCATGTTCTTAAAACAGTGAAGAGCACCGAGTCAGGGCTGAGGGCATAGGCCTGGTCTATGGCTCTGTCCCCAACCCCTAGTGAGGTGAGGCAACAACCTGCCCCTCTGGACCTTAGTTTCTCCATGTAGACAAGAGGTCCTTTCCGCTATGAGTAGCTGTGGGACGCAGGCTGAGGCAGGATGAGAAGGAACACAAAATTAGATCAGGGAGCTGGTGAGGTTGTGACCTGGGGACGGGCAGATAACTCTTACCAGTTATTGTGGTGTGGAATTGAGCATTCTGCACCAGCGATGCACAGGCTGCAGCCCATTCTATTTCATTCATTCCACTAACATAGCAGCCACCTAACTCTGTGCCAGGCACTGAGCTAGGGCCTGAATCTGATGGATATAAGAGGATAAATAAAACAAGCACCCCGAAAACCAAAACGCAAAGCAAGACTTGGTGAGCGTGCTAAAAAGAGAGCTTCCCTAAGCTCCTTCCATCCTCGTAAAACCCCCGGGGTGTTACGTCCATTTCTCGAATGAGAAAACGGAGGCCCCGAGAGGTAAGGGACTTGATCAAGACCCTGCTGCTTAGGGCGCGCCCTGATCCTGTGGCTAGCCAGAAGCGAGGTTTCAGATTCCCGCAGTCTCGGGCCACCGTTCCAAGCTACCCGAAGCTGGAGAGGCCCCGTCCAGCTCCCGGAAGGCTGAGGGAGGTGAGCGCCAGGGAGGGGCTGTGCCAGAGGACGCGCTGGCCGGGAGGCAGGGAGGGGCCTGGCGGGAGGCTGCCGGGCGGCCCCAAACTCCCGGGTGCGCAGCCCCGGGCGCCCGGAGCGCAAGCCGTTGGGTGCG
>NW_011888817.1:2009866-2018160 GCF_000151845.1 Pteropus vampyrus | reverse complement strand
CAGGGGTGACGGCGGCGTCCGCACCCATAGGCGGCCTGGGGCGCCCGAGAGCGCTAGGGGTGCGAGCGCTGGACGGCTGCTCGGGGTGGGGTACCGGGCGCGGGGCGCAGCCCAGGCTAAACTGACAGGTCACCAAGGAAGCCCGTTATGAGGAAGGGCTCTGGGTCATAGTAGCAGGTTAATCCTGAGAAGTCCCTGAGCAAGCTCCCTGCGCAAAGCTGTGCTGCGCTTCGGGCTAGGCTGGAGGCGTGCAGGGACCTGTTTCTGCTTCGGCTGGCGCTAGCCGGCCTTGGTTCTCCCTGGGGCAGGAAGAAACTCTGTCCAGCTCTTAAAGAGGACAACAGCACCCCACCACCACCACCTCTCTGTGTCTCGCCTAAGGAGGGAGGGGCGGTGACCACTGGTGACCTGTCTTGTTTCTCCTTGAAGAGAGCCTGACTTACGGGGACTCCCTGTGAAGGGACCGAAGGTTCGCTATGGGGTGCGGGAGGGAGGGATTCTAAAGAGATGAGCTTGGGTGAGTGAGTCAACAGGGAAGCTAGAGAACCCTGGACTCCTTCTCCATCCCTTCCAGTGACGACTCCCCAGGCCCCAGGCTTACCCCTGGCCCTGAGAGCTGCCCCCATCTGATGTGGGCAGCCAGTGGGGAGCCAAGCTCCAATATTGATCTGAAAAGCATGAGGTGGGAAGGGGGATAGCCAACAGTGTAGCTGGGGTTTCCATGGAGACAGCGGGAGAGGAAAAAATTCTCTCTGCATCAAGACCAAAGAACAAATATCTCCCATGAAATTGCCCCGAGTGTCCAATGGCTGTTGCTATGAGGTCATTGCGGCCAGTCAGGGCCCTGCAGGCTGGAAGGAGAGCGTTCTTTGGGGTCTGAGCCACCCAGGGCTTGGGGGACGGAGGTGATGTGGAATTCCCCCAGCTGTTCAGATTGAGGACTCTGAGGCCTCCCGAAGTGGCTGCAGAGCTCTTGTTTTTCTTGGAGCCTTAATTTGATTAACACTTCAGGGGCAGGGGCACAGTGTACAGAAACCGGGGCACCACCACCTCCTCCCACTGCCGCCCTGCAGACCAGCCCCTGGAGTGGGGCACAGAGCTCAGAGCCGAGGAGGAGAGCTGATTTAGACTTGGGGGAGCCTGGGGTCCCTGCAGCTGACCCTTGAAAGCATTGGTTCAGAGCCAGGGTCTCCACGGTAAGTGTGAGCATGAGGAAGAGCAGAGTCTGACCTGCCCGGCACGGAGGGCTATGAAAAGGCAGAGAGAGAAGCGGCAATTCCGCGGTCTGATCCAGGCCTTCAGGGAAGAGAACATCCTCAGTAGAAAGTACTTCAAGAGCGTCTAGTGTTTGGGCTCAATTTACAGATGGGAAAACTGAGGCCCAAAGAGGGGAAGCTACTTGCCCAAACTCAGAGCTAAGAACTGAATCTAGGTGCTCTGACTCTAGGCAGTGACATACCCCCATCCCTGGAGCTGTCCCAAAGTTAAGCCAGTGTGGCACAGGTGGTGTCACCACCCACCCTCAGCCCAAAATCCTAGCCAGGGTGGCAACCCCAGCTTTGGGTCACGCAAACCATGGGGAATTCCAACAGCTCATTTCTCTTGTGCTGGCGCCGTGGGGGGTGGGGTGAGGAGGGCGGCCTAGAGGGAGAAGCAAGGTTGGCAAACCTGTTCTCTATGACGGTGATGGTTCAGGTTGCCACGGAGCAGTCTCTGGATGACCCCGCTCACTCCTGCTCCACCCTGGGCTTCGAGCCAAGGGTCTCTGCTCAGCCCAAGGCAGTCGTAGGAACAGGGACTCCCAGGACCCTTCCCAACCAGAGAGGCCGTGATGGAGAAGAGATCTCTGGGCACATCCAAGACTGGGTCATTTGCCTTGTATTCGTCACGCTCCATCCCCAGGCCAGAGACTGAAACAGCTCTTGGGTAAACCAGTGTCACAGCCTGGTCTTCAAGGAGCTTGGGGTCTATGGAGAAAGACAAAATAAAAGCAAAACCACAAATGGGTGGGGCGGTGCACATGCTGCTGCTATCAGGGGAAAGAGTTAAGTGTGAGCTGGAGCAGTCACAGAGGGGGCATTTGGCCTGGAGGATGTAGAATCATGACAAAAAGAATAATTACAATAGCTCCCACTGACAACATCTGACTCCCATTTCACAGATGAGAAGATTGGGGATCACAAAGACAATCGTCCAAAGTCACCTAGTAAATGGCAGAAAGATCTGACCCAAAAGCTGCCTCTAGAAGGAAAAGCTTCAGGCAGGCAGGTATGCGGGCTGGCACTGTGTCTTTTCAAGTGTGAGCCACACTGGAGGTCTGGCCCCAGGAGGATGGCTGGCAGCACTCTCAGAGGGGCAAGGCCTGGCTATCCATTCCCCTTCTAGTACCTAGAGTCAGGCTTTAGTCCAGGGATGGCTGGTTGGCCGGTTGCAAGAGCCGGTGCTGTCTGTTGTCTCAGAAGGGCGGGTGGCCTGGCAGGCAGGCCAGGTGTCCCGCTGCGTGCAGCTGTTGGACAGGACGGAGCCTGGAGCTGGGAGGGCTCCGCAGCCTGAGGCCTGGGCAAGCCCAGAGAAGCTGGAAGCTGTTGATTAGACTTGTGTCTGGCACCCAGAGTGAGTTGACAGCTTGTGGCAGCTCCCACCACCAAGGCAGGGATGGATGGGTGGATAAAAACAGTCCATCAGTGGAAGGCCTGGACTCTGCTACAGACTTGGGCTCCGAACTGTCTCTGAATGTTCCCCCTGGCACTGGGGCTGTACAGGGAGTCGGGAGACTGGAGTTCCAGCCCCTGCTCTGTCCCACATGTTGGATGGCCTTGGTTGGGCCTCTTCCATGTTCTGGGCCATGGTCCTCAACAGATTGCTCTGAACCCCAAATGGAAATACTGAGAAGAGTTAGGGAACAGATAAGCTAAGGTTTCACCGCTGTGGATTTCCTGGGGGGAGGCAGTGGTACATGGAGCAGGGGTCCCAGCAGAGGCCCACTGGGCAAGGGCAGGGAGCCTGTGCTGCTCTCAAAGACAGCCTGGCAGAGAGGCTAAGAACTGGATCTCCAGGATGACAATCCACGGTTCCTTCCCAATTCTTCCACTGACCAGATGAGTGACCTTGGATAGCTTAGTTAACCTCTCTGAACTTCAGGCTCCTCATCTGTAAAATGATACACGCCCTTTTTGGGTTGTGAGGCCTCATACACATGTAGCATCTGAGCACAGTGCCAGGCACACCAAGGGAAATGGCAGCCATGGCTGCTGCTGGAAGCTGAGGGCTCCTGTCAGTGAGATAGGGGAGTCATGTCCTTGTTTACAGGGATGATGGAGAGAACAAGCCTTCGGGCTGCTGCTGCTCCCAAACCGCATTTACCCCAAACTGTTCTGTCCGGATCCTGTGAACCTACACAGGCCACACAGGTAGGATCCCTAGGCTGCCACCTCCTTATTCTTTAACCAGGGCCCCTACGAGAGCTTCATAGAGCCAGGGAGGCCCAGCCTGGCTCACAGGCAAATTCTGCTGGCCTGAGGAGTTGTTGCTGGGAGAGCCCGTCGATGCCACCGGGAGGAGGCATCACATTCCTCACTGGATCTGACTTCCCACGGGTATGTGTCTCCCGGCCAAGCTCCCATACGCCTGGTCACCCAGCAGGGTACGTAACTCCCTTGGCCTTGGGCAGGGTGAGGCCTGGCACTCTGGGTGCAGCTCACTGGGCCAGGTGTACACAGAACCAGCTCAGCTGGCAGTGCCAGTCACACAGGTAAAAGTGTGGCCTGTCTCCCCCAAGAAGTGTCCCCCTAGTCCCCAGATAAAAAGGATCCTTCCCTCTCTTCTAAATAGTAAAAACCCATTCCCTTGGACCTGCCCCCACAGCTATGAGCATTGAATCACAATCAGTAGCACACCCACAGTCCTTCACAGTTTATACCAGGATTTCTAAATCACTCTGTTGATATTTTGGACCTGTCCTGTGCATTGTAGGATATTTAGCAGCATCCCTGGCCTCTACCCACTAGATGCCAGTAGGACTTCCCCCTCCCCCACCAGGTGACAACCAAAAAACGTCTCCAGACATTGCCAAACATCCCCAGGGGGGTAAAATCCCCCCTGGTTGAGAATCAATGGTTTACAAAGCACCCATCACCGTATTAGAACCACATAACGTCTTCCCCTCCCACTTCACAGGCCCAAAGGTGTAGTGGCTTCCCCAAGGGCACTCTGCAAATCAGAAGCAGGACCTGAACTTGACTTGCTCTCACATGTCGAGATCTCATGGTTTTTATCCCCTGCCTATAGATCTATTTCATATTATATATAAGGAGCGTGGCTTCTTACTTCTTCTACAGGGTTATAAACACCTCTCGGCATCTTCTGAGTGTCTGGCACGTGTCTGACATGCAGTAGGTGCTCAGTCAGTATGTAACGGATGAAGGAAGGAAGGGCTTGTTCGCTCCAGAGGGTTCAAAGTTGTGGTCAAATGGTGCCCTATCTTCAGAGTCCTCAAGTAGGAGGGAGGCTCTGCTCCACTGCCGAGTCTCAGGTGATGATGCTAAGATGTGCCAAAGTGCATGTCAGGAAATGTAGCTGTCACCCAGCAGATCTGCTGCTCTGGGCTCAGCTCCCCAGCTAGGCACACCACTCAGAGGCAGGCTAAGTGCTTTCTCCCCCTCACCCTCCATTGCAGGGCACTGGACCAGGCCCTGCCCGAGGGGTTTGTTCAGGCGGCAGTCACGACCCAGCTGTCTGCTATGGCTTGACTTTCTTCCCTCAACCCTGGATTAGCAATTGAGCAACTCAGCAAGCATCTGACAAGACAGTGCTCCCCAAACCTGTTGAAACTCGCCCAACTCGGGCCCTGTGGGTGCATTTGGAAAGCTGAGTGTTTGCACCGAGCCTCCTTTTCTCGTTTCTCCCTCTGGGAAGAAGGGCTTTCCCTGAGCCAGCCAGACACAGTTAGCCAGAGAAAGAGCCACTGATGGGGGCGACAGCTTCCTGCTATTGGCCCCTCCCTTCAGTCACCCTAATACCAAACCAGCTTGAAAGAGCCCATGCTGGTTTGCTGGGCAAACCCGGCTGGAAGGCCAAGCTGCAACCCCGTGGTTGCTGTCCAGATTTCCGCAGGAGTTGCCAGGTTTTATCTCTGAGTCCTGAACTGCTTCTTCTGTGATTCAGCCAAACCCAAGAGAAGGCTCGGTCCCTGCCGAGACCCCACCAGCTTCGCTTCCCCATCCAAACCCCTCTCCACCTCCCCCCATCTCCTAGCAAACTTGAAACCAAACTTTGTTTTAAAAGTTCCTCGGCCAAGTCAGAACCCTGAAGTGGAGGGGACCTGGTCTGAGAAGAGAAGGGGAGGGAGGTGGGTGGAAGGAGCGGGTGATGGGTCAGGGCTGGGAAGGGACCACCCCACAGCTCACAGCTCAGAAGGCAACCTTGGAGAGGCCCATTGGAAGCAGCAGGAAATTGCCGATGAGACTGGATGGGCCTCTTTCCTGCTGAGACGCTGAATGGTCCTTTCAGACCCTGTTTTTCACTGTGTTCACACACAAGTCCTATCATGCAGAATTGGGTCCCAGGAACTCTTCTCCAAAGGCTGGAAACCAAAGGCTATTCTATTCCTCTGAGTAGGGGGCACCCAAGGGTCTTGGCATCCCAGGCATAGAGTACTGAATCATGGCCATCAGAGTGAGCAGGGCTCCCAGAGATTATCAGCTCAACCCCATCGCAGGACATTGCACCTCCAAGCAGGGGAGTGCCTGATAAGCCCCATTCAGTCATGTAAAACACTTGTCAAGACCTACTCCATCAGGCCCTGTGCGAGGCACTGTGGGTCACACAGCATATTATGGTAGTGCTGGAACTCCATCCCAGGTCTCCTATCTTCCCAGAACCCTCTCTGTAGCAGATGAGAGCAGACCATCAGCCAGTCATTCTCTGCTTGAGGTGATGAGTAATTGGAGCAAGGAAGGAAACAAGGTCCAGTTCTGTGCCTGTTGGGGTGGGATGTGGGTTTGGCCAGAGGCTCTCCCCAGGATCGGGCCTTTAGAAGGAATCCACCAAGGAGCTCACTACAAACCTGGAGCCACTAGAACATGAGCCTCATTCCAGGAAGCCAGCGCAGGAGCTGGACAGCTCAGCTGGGGTTTCACCCATCCCTCCTCGCTCCCCCCACCCCCGCCCAGGGCTTCCTCAGTGGAACTAGGGAAGACGGTTCAATGGTTCAATGTCTATAAGGACAAGAAAAGCACTCTGGGAACATGGGTTGAGTGGGTCTTTAAGAGGGAGGAGCTCCCTGCTGGCAAATTAGGGGACAAGGCAAGGTCAAGAAGTACCCTAAATGTGACACCCATTCACCCCACAACCATACCTGCCCCAGAAAGAGAAGGAAACGTCTTGCCTTCTGGCACAGCTCTGGGGCTATCCAGGCTCAGGTCTGAGTGGCCACTTCCTGGCCCTGAGTCAGCCACCAGCTCCCCTGGGAACAAACACTCCAATGTGGGAAATGGGAGGTGGGGGCTTCCAAACAGAAAGTGGGGGACACAGAGCCCTCAGGAATGAAATGTAGGAAGCTGAGACACGAGGGTACTGAAAGTAATGGAAACCGAGAAGTCAAGAGACAGAAAATGGGTGCTGAACCTTCTGAGGATGGGGAGTAAACGAGCTAGGGAATCCCAGGAGACAGGAAGAGGGGCACTAGCACCCTATGGTGCAGGAGTGGGGACTTGGTCTCCAGAGGAGGCAATCATTTCCCCCAGCTGAGGAATGCACTTGGAGCAAAGGGAACTGGACCTGGGCATTGAGAAGTCTAGAGTTATGCTAAGACCGGGAAGAATGTGGAAAAGGAGCAGCACCCACTTACCCCACAGCCACTGTTCATGTCTCCAAGGCTGGCCCCTCCTCACTGGCTGCCCCTGCAGGGGCTTCAGGCCAGCGGCAATAACTCTTTCCACGGCCTCAGAAGCTGCCGAGACCACAGACCCAGACACTGTCCAGGCAACTGCATAACCACTGAGACGTCTCCCTCCCCAAAACCCCTCACTCCTAAAAGCAGCCCAGATGCCTTCACTGTACTTCAGAAAGATATGGAGCTCTGGGAAGACTCATCAGTGGAAGAAGGAAGCCACTTTCCTCAAGTCACTGTTCATTGATGCCGAACCATCATGCCCTTAATACCCAGGGCCACCTTTGGAACCTAATCAGCCAGCCTGGGCTTAGGACCCAGAGTGACCTGTTTTCAAATCTTGGTCACCCCTGACTGGCTCTATGGCCTTGCACACATGTCTCTGAGCCTCATTTTCTTCATCTGTAAAATGGAGGGGATGACACTCACCTGACCAACCCTGTATGGTTGCAGGAAGGATAAATGAAAGCTCTGTTCTGTAAAGAGCACAGGTGACAGGCCATAAGGTCCCTCTCTTCCAGTCATCTAGTCCCACAAATGGTTTCCAACCCCCTGGACACAACTGAGCTTGTTCGGGATGTCTGCTGTCCCTGCCCTCCTCACCCCAGTGTCCCCAGCAACTGATCTCCCCGACCCCATCTCTTCATACTCTGGTCCTTGGAGGATCCATCATATGGGCCAGAAGCACCAGAAACACATTCTCTAACTCCACATACTCCATCTGGAGATTCCATCAAAAGTCTGCAGCTGCGGTCGAGGCCGAAGCGACTCACTGTTCCCTATGGGAGCGTGTCCTCCCCTAGGTGTACTCAACTGAAGAAAAGGGCTGGGAACCCAGGTCTAAGAGAGCTGACGGAAGCAAGCAAAGAAGATGAATGAGCAGAATCGGTCGGGTCCAGCGGGGGGTCCAGCTCAAGGGGCTGTGAAGAGGCTTTGAGATGGCAGCGATGATGATTACCATGATGGTAAACATTTAGTCATGATAACATCATAATGTCACCAATGGGGGAAGAGTGCCTACTATGGGAACATTTAATTCAGTTAAGCTTCCTGAGGTAAGAATTACTATTCTACCTATTGCGTAGATGAAGACACTGAGTCACTAACTTGCCTCAGATAACACAGAGATGGGGTTCTGACGCTGTCCATCTCCCTTGAAGTATGCCACACCACCTCCATGCTGATGGTGAGTCTCGGGGACAAGGGCTCCCCAGGGGAGAGGACGGCAAGATAGTGAGACCGTGGGTACAGAAACGTTCGAAGGTCTGGACAGTTGGTGTCCGGTCCTGGAGGACCAGGTCCTCCCCGTCCCCCACGAGAACACCCTCCGGATGGGCTCTGTGCGACTCTTGCTTGCTCCCAGCCCCGCGTCTCCCAGAGTAGCTCACTGTTGAGCAGACAGGCA
>NW_011888817.1:1928970-2009336 GCF_000151845.1 Pteropus vampyrus | reverse complement strand
GGGCAGCCTGGGCTGGTGGGATAACCTGATCGATGGCACGGCTGTGGCTAGAGTCGTAGGTGGCCAAGGCAGCAGGTGGCAAATTGCTAAGGCTATACTCAGCAGTGGCAGGAAGAAGCCTAAACTGGGGCAATGCGACCAGAATGGGAGAAGAAGCGGCGACGGTGGAGGCCCTCCACAGGCCAGCCCCACACCGATCACGTCCAGGCTCTCTGTCTCCCCCAGAAATGGCTTATGCAGTCGATATTTGAGCCCAGCCTGGCTCCAGAGTCAGCAAGAGGCACACATGTCTTTGGAGGAAAGGCCGAGCCACCTTAGGGTGCAGAGAGAGGGTACCCAAGGTCCCCAGGACCAGTCGGGCCTAACCCCTAAGAGCCTCTAAGCCCTCAGCAGACCGAAAGGCAAAGGCAGCCCCCATTTCCCTCCCTCACCCATCCCACCGGCCTTCCCTATCCTGAGTACTCTGCCAGGAGGTGAGCAGAGGAGACCTAGTCAGGACAGAGTCCCCTGTTCATGCTGTAAGTTTTTATTAAACACTTTCTCTGTGCAGCACACTCTGCTAGGCACTGAGGAGGCCCCAGGCTGGACGTGACACTGAAGGTGGCTTCAGACCCCTCAGCTGTCAGAGAAGGCAGATCCACAACCAGGATACAGCAAGAAGAGAGTTCCTAGTCAGAGCTGGGTTTGCATTCCGACTCTGCCACTCACTAGCTGTGTGACTTTGGGCTAGTCACTCCGCCTTTTCAGGGCTCAGTTTGCTCATCTGTAAAATGAGGCCAGACACCCCAAGGATACCAGAACGATCAAGCAGTGCTTGACGGAGGACAGCCTGTGATGCCTGGGGTCCTAACTCTTTTCACCCCATTTCTAGTTCCATTTCTAGTTCTGGCACCCAGCTCTTCCCAGCAAGGTCCTTGGCTCTCGGAGAACTTGGGTGGGGGTGGGGCCATGCCTTCTGTGGCATGGAAGGGGACAGCTGCTGGCCCAGATGAAGGCAGGGGTTGGGGGTGGTGGGCATTGGTGCCAGCCGTGGGGGCAGGGCCACTCCTCAGCGGAAGAGGTTTCTCAGCTTCCTGGAAGCTGTCCCAGTGACTCACGGCCGTGGCAGCCCAGCAGCTCACCCCTAAATCCCTACTACCGTTATTCAGTCCATCTCCCTTTGTCGAGCTCTGAGCCAAGGGCAGAGGGGGTGGGCAGCCCCTATGGTCCATCTCATTCCTTGTCCAATGGCAGGAACTCCATCTATCAGCCTGGCGTAGGGTCAGGAAGCCTTTGAGGCTTGGACTCCCCACCCATCCCAGTCTGTAGAAGGAAGGCTGCCAACTTTGACAGTGGGAAAGGCTGCACGGGTCTCCTGGTTTATTGTACCCATGAGACAGGCAAGGACTTGCCCAAGGTCACACAGAGGGTTGGTGGCTTAGCCAGGCCTCCCCAGCCTGTTCCTCCCGCCCAGAGAACCCCTGCCTTTGAACACCTTCACCAGAAGCCAGGACCCAGCACAGCCCTACCTGGCCCCCCTTGGCTGGCTGGGCGCAGAGGAAGCATAGGCTGAGATGGAGACAGGCCAGCTCTGTGCCCTCATGTCACAGAGGCCATAGGGGTCACCACCCTTCTCCAAGAGGCCAACCCTGAGTCTAAGCCGGAAAGGATCCAACTTGAGGCCCAACTTCTTGTCCCCTCACTCTTGGCCTCCCAAACATGGACCTGGCCCACAGCCAGTAGCTGGGCTCTTGGCGCCCCCTGCAGGCCAAGAGCACCAGGTGGACTAACTCTATAGAGGACCCCTTCTCTCCATTGGCAGAGGTGGGGAGCACCCAGGCAGGACTGAGGAGCCCAGTGGCCCCCTCGCCTTCTCGATTCACTCTCCCCCTGTCCCTTAAACTATCTTCCTGCCCTGTCTGCCTCTGACAGGCTCCGGCTTCTGCCCGGATATTACTAGTCTCTGAGCATCCCCTAGGTAGAACCTGGTAGAGAAGACAGGGAGCCTCTGGGAGGCAAGGACTGAGGGGAGTGTCCCAGCTCCCTACATTTCATTCCTTCACTCGCCCACACTGCAGGGAAGGCAGAGAGCCTCGCAGTTATGGGGCACCCACAACGTGCCCAGCTCAGAGCCAGATGCACCAGCCACAATGAGTCACATTAATTTCTCACAGCAGCCCTATAAGATAGGAACCATATCTCTATTTCTAAATAGAGATAAAGAAAGCCAGATACAGACAGGGCCCGCTGCCAGGGACCGACTCTGCGGTGGGCGAGGAGAGTGGGTCTCAGAATCAGATCTCCCCCAGACTTAGAAGGAAACACCACCCAGTGGTTACCCGAGAGCTCCCCTAAAACATCCTGCAGGCCAGCGCCAGCCCGATTCACAGCTGCTCCTAGGAACGTGTTAAAAGCGCAGATGCCCACCTGGAGCAGGGCCCAGGCACCTGCACTTTCGACAAACCCACAAATGTTTCGAAGCACAGCCAGATTGGAGAACCATCAGTCTGGTCCAACTCACACGCCTGACAAATAGAATCCAGCTGCTGCTCGCACATCTCCAGGGATGGAGGGTTCGGTGACCAGCAGGCAGCCCGCTTGACTGCACCTTGCCTGTCATCCTTAGCTTGAACGAACCCAGCTCCCAGCAGCTTCTGCCCACTGGTGTCAGTTCTAGTCCTCCAGCCACATTCTCTCTACCAAAGGCTTTGAAGTCAGGCAAAGCCAGGTTCAAGTCCTGGCTCCACCTCTTGGTAGCTGTGTGACCTTGTGCGTAAGGCAAATTGCTGAACCTGTCTGTGCCTCAGTTTCCTCCTCTATAAAATAAGAGTTCACTGGCTTGCTGAGAGGATAAATGCAATAATGTAAGTAAAGTACTTAGCCCAGTCCTTTCTAAGTTCCATAACAGTTCGCTGTTTTTATTATCATTGTCATATAAATTTTCTATATTTTAATAGGGCTTTCTGTACCTTTCTTTTTGGTCCCCGTTCATTCATGCGCTCCTTCAGTTAGCAAACAAAGGTTGAGTTCCTGCCCCATTGCCTCAGGCTTATGTCAGACCACCTTTCACACATAGCATTCCTTTTGCCTCTGACAATAGTTCTTGACTTAGCCAGAACTGGTATCTTCCCCACATTACAGATGAGAAAATTGAGACCTAGAGATAGTGACCTTTTCCTGTGACCCTTCTTCCAGCAAGAAATCTGTGTGGCTTCCCTTATAGGAAGCAACAGCATCTTCACCGCCACTCCCCAGAAAGCCCCCCCACCAATGAGTTTGCTGGCGAAGCCCCTTGGGGTATGGGGTCCTAGGTCACTGTAAAGTCGGGGGCAGCAGGACCCTTGCTGTCTTGTGCCGAGCCCCTGATCTGAACAAGATCTGAGGGTACAGCCTGGGTCTGAGTCTCCTCCTGGGAGGCGGTGGGAAGGCCCCTTTCTCAGTCTGTGCTCACCTATAAAATGAAGAGTCTAGACCAGACCACCTGTCAGGGAACGTTCCTTAAGTCTATGGTTTTCTGTGCTCTGCTGCCCCCCGGGAACCTGGAAGGCAGCCCCAGGCAGCCCTGCCCAGGGAGGTAAGCAGATGCATCGCTCACAGAGCAGGTGGGAAAGGGAGGCAGGGAGAGAAGAGGAGGCCTTCCAAGGGCACCACTCAGCTCTCCTCCCACATTAGGCTGCCACTTGTGCACCTGTTACGTGCTGGGGACTTAAGATGGGGGTGGGGGCCCGGCGGAGGGGCAGCAGTTACAGCACGAGTCATAGGGACATCCAGACCTGGGCTCCAATCCAGATCTGTCCAACAAACCGGGTTGAGCCAGTCACTTCACCTCTCTGAAACATACCTGGCACTTAGCAGGTGCTCAGTGAATGCACCTCCTTCCCTTGAGAGAAGGGCTGCTTCTCCCCAGGACCTTTCCTTGTCTTAGTGAGCATTTTTGCATCTTGCTCCCGGGCCCCTTGCCTCCTCTCACCTCACAAAGTGTCTGTCATTAGATGAAGCAGAGCCTTCCTGGGCTCCTCAACCTGCTGTGGAGGACAGGCAGAAGGAAGGTCCTTGGGGTCTGAAGGGGTTAGAGGCTTGGCTCTGGCACTTGCTATCTGTGTCACCTTGGGCATGTCACCCTCTTAGCCTTCATTTTGGAATCCATAAAATGGGCATAATAATTATCACCTCATAGATCTGGGGTGAGGATGCAACGGGATGAAGTGCCTACTACTGTGCAGCACATAGTAGGTATTCAGTGAACAGCAGCGCTCTCTTGTCCTCCACTGAAATGGATGTGTTAAAGCCCCTTCTCCCCACATGTGCCTAGTCCCAGAGCTTCTTGACATAAATTATCTCATCTAGATTGTGATCCTCACCATGACCCTATGAGGTGGAGCCAGTATTGTCACCCCATCTTCAGGCTATAAAAACTCAAGGAGCTAGGGAGATAGCATGGCGCACTTTGTTTTTGAAGACCCCCCTCTCCCACTACCACCCATGTGTCAACCATCCCCAGCCCCCCAGCTCTTCACTGCCCTCATCGTCCCAGCCCCAAATGCTGCAGCACTGATGCCCGTCTCCATCTGGTGGCCTTGGGATGTGGCTAGCAGTGAGGATCTTGGCTTTGCAGCCAGAAGGTAGGCTTAGGTCACTGGGGTCCCTACCTGGGGGTGGAGAGAGATGCCAGGGCAGACAGTGACTCCCAGCTAGAGGGCATGTCAACATGAAGGGGTTGGAGCCCAGGGGCTGGGGCTAGGGTAACATCAGGGCACAGGTGCAGGGGCCACCCAGAGCAGGGAGGGATCCCACGGGGTCTCCACCTGCTTTGGCTGCCTTATGTGAGGCCTTCTTATGTGAGACAGCACTTTCCCCTCTTGCCCTGAGCACTGGGCAAGAGAGCCTGTCTCTGGGTCCAGACAGAAGCTGACAGCCGGGACCCACGCTGGGACAAGTCGGTTCCCAGAGACCTGGGCTGGGCACAGCCTCGTCCTGGGAGTGGAAAGAGGAGGAAAGGGGCTCTGCACCGCACTCCACCCCCACCATCCTCTCCCCAGGTACCTGGCCAAGCTGTCCTCGGTGGGGAGCATCTCGGAGGAGGAGACGTGCGAGAAGCTCAAGGGCCTGATCCAGAGGCAGGTGCAAATGTGCAAGCGGAACCTGGAGGTGATGGACTCGGTGCGCCGCGGCGCCCAGCTGGCCATCGAGGAGTGCCAGTACCAGTTCCGGAACCGGCGCTGGAACTGCTCCACGCTCGACTCCCTGCCGGTCTTCGGCAAAGTGGTGACGCAAGGTGAGGGAGGGGCTCGTGGGGGGGCCGGGGGCCCAGCCGTGCCCGAGGGTGGGCCCTCGGCCAGGGGACCCCAGAAGAGACCACCACTTCCTATGCTCGTGAGTGGCCAGGCTATTCAGTCACTTATCAGATGGACACAGCACCCAGCTCCAGCGAGGGCATAAGGCGCACGCAGGTGGAGGCTCCGTGAGAGCGGCGTGATCCAGGCGGGCGGGAGTTCCGGGTGGGAGGGCGGTCAGAGGAGGCTGCCTGTCTATGTGCTGTGCAGCGCTCTACAGTGTGCAGCATCTTCAGTCCTGGAGCTGCCATCCCATGTTACAGAGGAAGAAAGTGCGGCCCAGAAAGGGGAAAAGATGGAGTTACCCCAGGCTCCTCAGAGAGTGGACAGCAGAATCAGAATTCAGACCTGGGGGTGGAGGGAGTGGGGAGGTAGCCGGGGTAAAGGGGGTCAAATACGTGGTGACAGAAAGAAATCTAAATATGAGAAGTGAACACACAGTGTAAATATATATATGCCTTATTGTTAAAGTGTACAGCTGAAACTTATTGGATGTCGTTAACCAATGTCACCATTAAAAAAATAAATTAAAAAAAAAAAAAGAGAGTTCAGACCTGGGCTCCAGGCCCCCATGCTGTCTTACCTCAGCACTCAGCCTCTCCTACGTGAGCCCATCTCACTCCCCGTCTGGTCCTCTGATGAACTCTATTGAGAGCCTCACTGCGCCCAGCCCTGAGACCCAGAGACAAACAGCCCCAGCTCCTACCCTCCCAGGCTCTGTCGCAGCTCAGTAGGCATAGTGGCTAGCGCACCAATAGCACTAACTAGGAACTGGACACTGCAAAGTGTTTTAACTCATCTGGCCCTCGGGGATAGGCCTCCATGTTACAAGAGAAGAAACTGAGGCACAGAGAGTTTAAGTGACTTGCCCAAGGTCACAGAACTAGAAAGTGACAGAGCCAGGGCTCGAACCCAGGCAATCCAGTTCCAGGGTCTTACCCACCCTGTGATGGAGAGGACATGGGCGTCTTGGGACCACAAGGGTGGACCCCTCCCCTGGCCAGGGCTGGGGCTCAAAGAAAGCTTTTCCAAGAAGGTAAACCCTTAGGCAAGACCAGAAATGTGAGAATGCATTAAGCCAAAGGATGGTGGGCCAGGGCATAGAGAATGTTCCATGCAACTGGAAGGCTCCTTGAGAGGTCACCGGGTCAAGCCTCTGCCCTCGAGGAAGTGTTCTAAACCAGCTGCCTCTTTTTCTACTTCCTGAGCATGAAACTGACACTCCCAAGCCACCAACAGTCTACAGGGGCCCTTTGACTTGCTCAGGCAGCAGGAAAGCATTGCCTGGGCCAACCTTTGTCTTGGCACCTGTGATCCTGGACGTCTAGGGCTGCTGGGCTTGTGGCAAACCATTTGGATGTTGTTGGAAACCAACTGTGATAGAAATTTGGAAGCCATTCTCCTGGGAGCTGGCAGAGGCCAAAAAGGCATGATCATGCTTGGCATGACTGAGCACTGCTGCTCCAGAAAAGAAGCAGAGACCCAGTGAGCGGTCTGGTAGTGAAGGATCTCCTGGGACAATGATGCCACTGCCAAAGGCCAGGGCCTGTTTGATGAGGCCCAGATACTAGGCTCAGACAACAGCCCCTGAGCACAGGACGTTCTTCACACACAGTAGATGTTCGGTGTTTTGGATGGACTGGTGGCGAGATCAGCAGGTTTCATGTGCCAGGCCTTTTCACACCCCCACGCCTTTACACGGGCTGCGTCCCCTACCCCAAATACTCAACCCACTTTCTCGGCCAACCTAGTGGGACCCTCGTCCACAGTCTTCCCAGCTCCCACGAGCAGGTAGCCGCTTTTTCCTCTGAGATCCAAAGCTCTTTGTTCATGCTGGAGTTTTTTCCCTTTTCTTTTTCTTTTTTCTTTTCTTTCTTTCTTTTTTTTTTTTTTTTGTAATTTTTTTTGTTTTGAAAAAATTTGAAACTTACAGAAAATTTGCAAAGCTAGTACAAGGAATTGCCATATACTCTTTATCTAGATTCACCAACAGATCACATTTTAACCCATTGGCCTCTTCTGTTTCTCTCTCAATTCACACATGCACATTATCATCTAAATTGCTGGTGTTCACACGGCTTTTATTACACCTTTTAGATTGAACTCTGATGCCTGTCTCCCCCACCCCACCCTGCTATCCCTAAACCCTGAGCTCTTCCAAGGGAAGGGTGATGTCACAGCACATGGCAGAGCCTTGGTGTGGAGGAGACAGTCAGTTGATGCCTTCCAATGACAGGAAGCAAGCCAGAGCGCAGACCGGAAGGGGCAAAGAGAGGCAGGCGTGAGCCGGTGCTGGCCTGAAGGTGGACCCCATCAAGAAAGGCCTTCCTCACCCATGTGCGTGGCAGGAACTAAACAGGGGGGCCCAGCCCCGGCTCAGCAAGTTTGGGAAGACACCGGGAATCCTACCCAGCTTGGCTGGAACCTGTTACAGGCTACAGTCCGAGTGGCCTGGTCAAGCACCAGTCCTCTTGGAGCTAAGTCAAGGTGCCCTCTCCCCAGGTCCTCCACACCAGGCAGTCCTGTTTGGAGGAGTCTGAGATCTTCCCATCCATCCATCTCCTCATTTTTATATTTTTCATTTTCTCCCCTAGTAAAATTCTTCTTGTAAAATTCTTAATTTGTCTCCATTGAACAAGAAGAGAAGAGACTTGTCCATCTCAAGGCAACGTGCTGCTCTCAGAAGGTGCAGGGGTTCATGAGGTGGCTGGAGGGAGAACATGGGCAAGCATGGCCTGGAGCAAGTGACTTCACTCCTTTGAGCCATGGTGTCCTCACCTGTCAGACTGGCAGGTGTGCTTACCTCATAAGGTTGTCATGAAGATTAGTGACATAATTCGTGGCAGCACTTAGTGTAGACCCTGACCCAAGAAGAGCTGTCTATCATCACCAGCTGCTGTCATTTTTGGCGGCAGTGATGGCAGCAGCGCCGGTCTGGGCAGGCCTATCTCATGGCCCCCAGCTTTTGGGGTCGGGGGGCTGGGCCAGTACCTGCATTCATGAGCTGCCTGGCTGGGGTCATGACCACAGACACGGAGGAGGCCAAAGTTAACAGATCCCCCGCAGAGCCAGGAACCCTCATTTGTCGAAGGCCTCCTGTGTGCTGCCCACATCAGATCACCCTGATGACAATTCTGAGAGCGTGTAGTATTATTTCCATCTCGCAGCTGAGGAAGGGGCTCAGCAAGCAGAGGGTGGTAACACACCCAAGTCTGGGGCCTGCCAACTCTTGGCTGTGAGATCTTGGGCAAGGTTCTTCCCTCTCCTAGCCTCAGCATCCTGCTCCCTATAAAGTGGGGACAACCCCAGGACCATTCTCCTGGGACTCCCATCAGGACTCAGAGACAATGCCTCTGAAGAACTAACTGACTCTAACAGACCCCCCTACACCCCGCAAGAGGAGGCCAGCTCTCTTACTGCTGGCATTGCCCACGCCTCCCCAGCCTCCAACTCTGTGCTCCCACACTAAGCAGTGGAGGCCGCCCTGCTTTTGGCCCACTGAGGCAAGATGGACAGTGAAAAAATGGTGACCGATGAGGGTCTTGTGTAAGTTAAGGCAAAATTGTGTGTTCTCAGCTGAAAAACTACCAAAAATTTGGTAAAATTGGTATCTGGGAAGCCAGGAATGGGGGCAGGTGGCAGTTCTTGACTAAGGAGCAGTCATTAAGGGCCAGATATGGGATGGCATCTGTGCATTTCAGTCACTGCCTGAAAACAGTGCCTAGAGCAGCACCTGCACATAGTAGATAACTGATAAATGCTTGTTGAATGAATGAAAAGGGATTGAGGATGGGAGGGAGAGGCCATAGCGTCTGACAGAGGTTGCCGTGAGCACATGTACTGGGGTCTTAGAGCAGGCTGGCCTGAGCAGGACGAAGAGAGGCAGGAAAGGCAGTGCAGACTCCCATTCTCCTGCTTCTCTCCATCTCTAAACAACACTGGGCCTCCCTCTGCCTCTTTGTATCTCACTCTATGACCTTGATCAACTTCCTGTCCTAAGAAAGGGGACTCCGTAAGCCCTTAGGCCCCTTCAGACTCTGGCTGCCATGGTTGGGAGGGGATGTGGTGCACTGGCCACAGCAAAGTGAGGCTTCAAAACCAGGCCCACCTCTCCACTCCCTATGTGTCTAACATCACCGAGGACACCTTACTGACTGTAACTTCAGCCTGGATTTAAAAAGCAAATGCTCTTCAGTCTTGGGCTGTGACTCACTATAAAACTTGTGTTCTCATCTTTGTCCTCAACATTGGCATCATGTTGGAGCCAATGAGGGTGAGGAGATACCTTCCTTCGGAGTGACCCCTCAGGCCAGCCTTGTGGTGCCATCAGATAATTTACAAGGTCGGGGGGTACCCCAGAGACACTGCCACTGAGAGTTCCTTGAGGATGAACTCACCTGGGTATTCCTAGAGCATGGCATAGGGCCTACTCACAGCAGGTGATCAGTAAACATTTGGCGAGGCAGCCAGGGAGGGAGAGTCTGCCCTAAGGAAGTTTGAGCCCAAATCACGAAGATATGGTCAACTGACTGGCCCTCAGAGTATATATGCCAGACCAGTGTTTGTTAGCAAATGAATAAAATGGCATTAATCACCCTGCACTAATTCTCACAACAGCTACTATGTCTCAAGTGCCTACTGTGTGCCAGGGCCTAGACTAAGCCCATTCCATATTTGACCTCAGTAGATTTCCAGAACCACCTGATGAGGTCGGTTCTATTATCAGCCCCTTTTTATGGACAAGAAAGCTGAAATCACACATCTAGGAGGTGGCAGTGCCATGATTAGAACTCAGACCTGCCTAGCGCGCGTCCACACTTTCCCAACACCGACCCCTGTCTCCAAGTAGCTGTGAGGGGCCTGCTCTGTGCCCAGCCCTGGGCTAGGGGGCCAGAGGAGAAGTTCAAGGGACAGCCTGGCCCCAGGAACTTCCCATCCGGCTGCAGAGGCCAGACAAACACAGGATACTTAGAAGATAAAACAGGCTGCAGCCGGATTCTGATTGCGAGGGGCAGTCAGGCCAGTGAAAGCAAATCTGTAATGGTGGGAGGGGAATGCAGGAGTGTGAGGGTCTGGCCTGGCAGGCAGCGGGATTCTCCCCACGTTCGACTTGGGAAAATGAGGCTCTGAGAGGAAGATCACACCACTAGTAAAAGTCTTAGCACAGCATTGTCCAGCTCCAAAGCCTTTACTCTTCTCCCTGTCCTATCCTACATCATCTCTTAAATCCAAAGAGGCTTCCTGGAGGTGGTTTCAATAAAAGGTGAGCTTTCACAGATGAGAGCAAAGGAAACTGGAAAGGCAGGCTGGGGGCAGAGATGAGGAGGGGACTGGGAGTAATGTCTTTCTCGAGACCAGTGCCTATCCTGCCCCACCTCCCTAGGACACCTGCTGAGTCTGCTTTGGAAACATGCGAGTTATGCTGGGAATGGCACTTCCACCAGGACACCCACCTGGTGCCCAGGAGATCGCCATGTCCATGGCTTCCTTTCCAGCCCAACTCAGCTTCAGCCGGTTCTCCTTTAAACACCCCTTCCCAAACATGTCTGTCTTTCCAACATCTGGGAGAGACATCACACATGATGTGCTCAGAAGAGCACAGGCCTTGAGTCAGACAGGCCTTGTTCCAATTCCCTCTTGGCCACGGACTGGCTGAGGGACCCCAGGCAAGCCACCAAGCTTCACTTTTCCCTCCATAGAGCAGAGCTGGAGAGAGCTGGTTGGTAAGGTTGTTGTGAGCCTTGGACAACATATGCAAAGGTCCTGGCATCCTCAGAAAGAGGAGCTGAATTCCCAGCCCCAGGCAGCCTTAGCACCTTGGAAAAGACGGCATCGAGATGGGATCCAGAGGACACACAGGATTTAGGCCAGTGGAGCTGGGGTAGGAGGTAACCTGGGGAGGAAGAAAAGCCGGAAGAAAGGCGTTGGGTGTGGGATGGGCAGACGTCTTTGTGGAAAAGGCAGAAGGTTGCAGGGCAGCTGCTGGCACTTTAGAGAGTCCTGCCTCACCCTGGGCCGGCTCTGCTGTCCCAGGAGGACAAAGCCAGAACTGTCTTCCTCCTGTGGCTGGAGCAGGCAAGTCCCCGACCAGGGAGCAGTTTTCTACCATGTTGCTGGGGAACTCCCTTCTGCTCCACTCGCAGGCATACCACAGTCCTTTTTCTCTCAATGGTTTCTGCCAGTTACCCCACTAGTGAGCAAGGCTCCAGCCTGGGCACCCAGGCAAAGAGGAGAATCTGGGAGGGGCCACAGCGCTGGAGTCAAAGGGCTGGGACCCGGGGCCAGTTAGAAAGGACTGGAGGAGCCGCTGCCATCGGCTTTAGGGGCACAGTGGCTTAGCCACATTATCTAGGCCTTCTGGGGCCTTGTGTGCTGAGCACAGAGGCCAACTGCTCACCATCCCCCAGTAAAGAACCCACAAAAGGAACTGGGCTTATCCCAGAGCACGTGAGATTTAGAGTACACCTAAGGAAGCCCTTCTTGGCTTCACACACGAGGTGGGAAAAGATGGACTGCATGTGTATTCCTGGGTGCGCCGGGCTCTGTGCGGTGGGATAACATCAAGGTTGAAAGCTCTGATGCCAGGCTGCCTGAGTTCAAATTCCCGTCCCACTGCATCCTGGCCAGGTATTGTTAGACAAGTCGCTTCACCACTCAGTGCCTCAGTTTCCTCATCTGTAAAATGAAGGTTAAAAGTCTGTACTTCATAGGGTTGTTGTGAGGAATATCTAAATTACGTAAAGTGCTTAGACAGTGCCCAGCACAGTGTAAAGTGCTCTGTAAGCTTTAGCTCTTTTTATTATTATCTGCCTTCCAGAATCTATTCCTTCAGGCCCAGCCCCGAGGTGAGAAAACCACAGCAACCTTGTTCCCAAGGCCAGGGCAAGGAGGACCTGGAGTCCTGGCAGATGGGTATTGGCTCAGGGAATGAAGCGGGGGTCTCCCTGAGCAACTGTACAGGGCTTCCTGTACCCCAGGGCCCCAAGCGCTCAGGGGAGAGATGAGGCCAGAGCTCGGGGTGGGCCGGGGCTGCCTGAGAGCCTGGAGAGCAGGGAAGGGAGGGCCGCGCCAGGCCAGGAGCTGGGGCCCATGGCCCCATCTCCTGCTTTCCCTTCCCCCTTGGTCTTTGGGGCAAAGAATTGTGCTGGTTCAGGCCTGGAAATACCATAAATACCAGAAACTGAAGTCGTCTCTCTTCGGGCGGCCACAGCACAAAACCAACCAACAGGATCCTGCTATTAACCTCCATTAACTTGGAGAGGGTTCCATCTCAGGCTGTCAAGGCCCTCACGGCCCCAGCCAAGCCCCCTGACGCCGGCCCAAAAGGGCCAGGCCGGGGCAGAGGGCGGCCAGTGGAGAGTGGGTGGCAGGCTGTATCTCCAGTTCAAGTGCCGAAGCAAGAACAGGGTGTCCTGAGCCATCAGGGCCTGAGCTGCCCCCACTCCAGCACTCAGCTTTTTCTGCTGCCTGTCCACAGACACGGGCACAGAGGAGGTGATTGTTTCTGTCTGACCACGGTGACTGCTCCCCAGGGCAGCCGAGAGCACAGGCCTGGGTGTCGCAGAGGTAATTGCCAACCACGGGGCCAAATCCTGCCCCCTTCACTCCTGTGGACACGGACACTCCAGCAAGAGACAGAAGGACAGTCACGGGCACACAGAGGCCCTCACAGGACCCAGGAGAGGAGCAGGGCCTGTCTGGTCACACTCCCAGCCAGCCATGCACACATGCACCACACTACACACACACACTCTCTCTCTCTCGCTCTCTCCCCTACCCACCCACACCCCCAGAAAGAGGCTCCACAGAAGCTACACCCCCTGAGGCACAGTTCCTAGGAGGATAAAAACACCCATTCAGGCAGAGGACGGGGGCAGGCACCAAAATAGCACCACTGAGAAGTCGTGGCAGGGAAAGAACAGACCCAGAGGCAGACAGACCTGTGTTTGAGTCCTGTTCTATTAATTCCTGGCTGGCTCTCTGGGACCAAATCACTTCCCCTCCACAAACCCATACTGCATATGCGCCATCTGTGAAATGGGCACAGATAAAAGCTCCCAGCGGCAGATGGCATACCATCAGCAGTAGTAGTGGTAAACTGTAGAGGCCATTGTGATCACAATTCATTTTTAAAGGGATAAGGAAGCAAGACAACAGGCCCAGCCTCAGCAGGAAGGGCCGGGGCAGGATTCTAAGGTACAGGGAACCCTCAGAGCCCAGGAGGGCTGGCTGAAGAATAGGTAAGAACACTGGGTTTAAGGGAAGCCAGACCTCGTCTGGCAGCTCAGCCCTGCTGCTTCACAGTATTGGTAAGTCAATTCACCTCTCCGAGCCTGCTTTGTCTCTCAAAAATGACGTGAACATCACTAACCTTCTAGAGGTTGTATAAGAACAGTGCCCATGGTTGCTAATAGCACTGAAGGTAAGAGCACTCACCTGTGGCCCCTCTGCCTACCTATCTGCCTGCTCAAATACATACTGTGACCGGGAATAAGCAGACTAATCTCTCTGTGAAATGGGGACAATAGTACTGACCTCTCGGATGCTCTGAGGATAAAACGCTCAGCATATGTGAAGACGTAAGGCAGTGCCTGGCATGTAGTATGTGTATTCAGCATCCGGGTGGCGGCCATAAGCACCAGCACAGTGTCACTCTTGGCCCACGGGAGTTAGCTTGCCTTGCTCTCTCTGCGGTCCTCCATCGTTTAGGTCCCTCCCCCTCTGAAAAGAAGGGTGCAGGGAGGAGCACTGGGACCCAGCCCTGCCCTCCCTCTGCCTCCCACAGGGACTCGGGAGGCGGCCTTCGTGTACGCCATCTCTTCAGCAGGTGTGGCCTTTGCGGTGACACGGGCGTGCAGCAGTGGGGAGCTAGAAAAGTGTGGCTGTGACCGGACGGTACACGGGGTCAGCCCGCAGGGTAAGTGCGGGCGGTGGGGAAGCGTGAGCGGGAGGGCAGGGACCTGGCCCTCACTCATCCGCAGCTCCCTCTGCTCACCGCGCTTCAGGCTTCCAGTGGTCAGGATGCTCAGACAATATCGCCTACGGCGTGGCCTTCTCCCAGTCATTCGTGGACGTGCGGGAGAGAAGCAAGGGTGCCTCATCCAGCCGGGCCCTCATGAACCTCCACAACAACGAGGCCGGCAGGAAGGTAATGTGGCGCTTCTTCCACCACCATCGCCACCGGGGCGGAGGCGGGCTCGGAAAGGTCCCTGAAACACTCTCCCAGCCACACGCTGCCCAGCAAGCATTGCTCAGGCTCTCACCAGCACTAGGCACCTCCTGTCGGCCGGTGGGGTACAAGATGGCAGGACGGAGAAACAAATGGGAGCAGGTGTCACAGGACAATGAGTGCCCCTCCAACACAGCACACACAACCCCCAACACAGCACCCTGACCCATGCATATTTATGGGTCTCCATCCTTCCGTCACACACATACACACCCCTAACAGGCAGCAGAGCTAGGACTTGAACCCTTCTGCGTCACCGTGAAGATCACGTGCTTAACTATGATACCATCTGCCTTTTCAATATCTGCCCTTCAAGGTTCCTGTGCAGATTCAGTGCAACCATGTCCTTCCCCATCATGTCACTTGTCACTCAGTTTCATGACACTGCGTTTTAAAATGTCTCTCCTCCATCAACTGCAAGTGCTCCAAAGGCAGGGACAATATCTTCGACAGTCCTCACTCAACACAGCTTACCAGCTTACCACGACATACCGTCGGTGCTTAATACAGAGGAAGCATGACAGTACATTTTCTGCAATTCTGTGGCATGCCCCCACCCAGGCCCCCACCATCTAGCCCCAGCGGTCCCTCCCCAGCCACCTCCGGCATCTCCTGATGGCCCATTTCCTCCCTGTCCCTGCAGGCCATCCTGACACATATGCGGGTGGAGTGCAAGTGCCATGGGGTATCGGGCTCCTGCGAGGTAAAGACATGCTGGCGAGCCGTGCCACCCTTCCGTCAGGTGGGCCACGCACTGAAGGAAAAGTTTGATGGCGCCACCGAGGTGGAGCCACGCCGTGTGGGGTCCTCCAGGGCGCTGGTGCCGCGCAATGCACAGTTCAAGCCGCATACAGATGAGGACCTGGTGTACTTGGAGCCCAGCCCCGACTTCTGCGAGCAGGACATGCGCAGCGGCGTGCTGGGCACAAGGGGCCGCACATGCAACAAGACGTCCAAGGCCATTGACGGCTGTGAGCTGCTGTGCTGTGGCCGCGGCTTCCACACAGCACAGGTGGAGCTGGCTGAGCGCTGCAGCTGCAAATTCCACTGGTGCTGCTTTGTCAAGTGCCGGCAGTGCCAGCGGCTGGTGGAGCTACACACATGCCGGTGACTGCCGCCCAGCCTGCGCCCAGCAACCACCTAGTGGCCCGGGGAAGGCCGATAATTTAAACAGTCCCCCACCACCTACCCCAAAAGATACTGGTTATATTTTTTGTTTTGGTTTGGTTTTTGGGTCCTCATGTTATTTATTACTGAAACCAGGCAGGTGACCCCAAGGGCACCAACTGGGGTCTCCCTGAAGCCTGGGCCTTTGTGGCTGCCACTGACCAAAGGGACCTTTCTCATGCTTCTGTCCACATGTGGCTGCTGCTGACCACTCATTTGTTATCTGTATCTGTTTTTCTACTTGTAGGCTTCAGGTGGGCAACAGGAGTGTTACAGCCATGTGCCTACTGACCCTGCCATCTAGGGAAAGAGGTGGCCCTATGGCAGGGGAAAGCTGGTGCCATTTTGATGGAAGGCACACCTCCACACATATGTATGGACCCCTGGCAGCTTCAGCCTGGTAGCCTTGTCTTCTCAAATCCCCTGGAAAAGGAATGGGCAGCTAGCTACCAGGTCAGAGGCAAAGGGTTAATTTCAGCCTCCATGAGCAGCTGGAAGCTGAATTTCTGTGGGACCTTCCAGGCAGGAAGAGCAGGTGAGATGAAGGCAAGAGAAGACTACAGTCCCACCCCAGAGCCCAGCCTGCCTGGCCTCCCCCTCGCAGAGGGAAACCCCCCATTCCCTGGTCCCTCCCAGGCGGGAGCATAGGCTGTCACCCTGGATCAGAGATCCCAGCTGGGCCTTTGCAGTGATGGCCCCGTGAGTCACAGTGCTGCTCCTCCATAAGACTAAGAATGGTAATCACTCACACACACACCAAGGAAAGGGCTGTGTAAAAACACCTTCTCCCAACCATTATTTCACTCAACCAAATTTACTGAACAAATACTATGTTCTAGGCCCTGCACTGGGCCATCTCACTGGATGATGGACAAGACAGGGATGTTTTATGCCCATTTTACAGCAGAGAGGGCAATGCCCAGCCGAGTCCCGGAGCGAACTAGATGCAGACAGAGGCAGAGCCAAGAGAGCCCTCCAGCCAGGCTCCTCCTGGGCTCCTGTACCCAAAGACCCAGGAACTTCTGGTCATCTTGGGTTTGAGCCTTGGGGAAGGGGCTCTGGCTAGAAGAAGAGCTGTGAGGCAACCAGAGGCACAGACCACAGGCTGAGCTAGAGTCCGCACAGTTCCTGAGGGCAGAACGGGCTCTGAGGGACAAGGGACTGCTGAAAGGCTGACGAGGAGAGGTAGCTGAGGCGCCCCTGCCCCCGGGGTACCGTGGGTACTGAAGAGTCAGCACCAGCACCCGGCCCTGGCCCTGTGAACCAGCCATCAGGAGCCCAGCCCAAACTTCTGGGAGCAAGACGAGTATACAAGATCCAGCCTAACCCAACTGCTTCTAGGGTGGACTCCCAAGCACCAGAGGTTCTCGCTGTCAGCTGTCTCCAAACTGCCCCCACATTGGGGCTCTAGGCTGCTGGTTTGAGGTCTCGAGCTCTGGGATCCCCATTGAAGGTTCTCAGACCCAAGCTCTTGGCTCCAGAGCTCTGCATCTGAATTCAAAGTACCAGATTCAGAATACAGGCTCCGGCCTGTAGAAGCTCTCCTTCAGGCCTTGTGGTTTGTGCCTCCTGGTGTTGGCTCCTTCACGAAGAAGTCAACACCCTTGGCCTCCAGCCAAGCGCTCTGCTCAATGTCCATCCAAGAAGGCCAAAACCAAGTGAGATGCTGGAGCCATATTTGAATGTGGGGATAATCTTGGGGCAGGCAGGCTCTGATGTGGATGAAAGCTGAGCCGACTAAGTGTCCCCACAGCTGCCCAGCTGGGCTCACTGCTCTTCTGGCGGGCTCTGTTCAGCTGTCCGCTCAGCGAAAGGGAAAATACTATCCCTCACTGGCAGAGGCCAGACCCAGAAACAGGAAGCAGTGGAGACCTCTCCCCTTCCAGAGACAGGGCTGAGCCACTCTCCCCCACCCCAAGTCCTATCCCTAGAATCAGGGGAATAGTAGGTCCAAGCTAGGTGCTGGCGTTATGGGCACTGCCCCCAGTAAGAAGTGAGAGGGTCTGTGCCCTTTCACAGGCTTCACTGTTCCACCTGCCAGGGGGCTTCTCAAAGTTGATCCTCTTGGGGTTCTGAAGGGTGTGACCTCAGTGAAGCTAACTAGATTCTAGGAACCTCAGCCCAGCCCTACCACCACTATCACCAGCAACCCAAAGGCCAAAGGATCCACAGCTGCAGGAAAATGGAGCTTCCTTGGACGCGCCCTCCTCCAAGTTCTCTCAAATAAAAAGGAAGAACCAATAGGCCTGACATAGCCCACCCACTCTGAAAGCGTGCTAGGGGTTCCGAGTCCTGTCTGAAACCTCCACTAGTCTTGCCACAGGCAATGGTGAAGTTCTCTGAGGCCTCGGGCCAGATAAGCCCCAGCTCTGGATGCTGCTGCCCCCTCTGCTGCCCTGACCCCATCCTCCAATTTTTATACTAGGCTCCTTGCCATTGTGACATCCCCATGAAATAGTCTGATGCACAATAAAATGATTATTTCTTTATCTTGCAATTGTGGCACTGACTGTTTTATAGAAGAAGAGAAGAAAGACTTTGGGAAGAACATGAGAAAAGCAGATAAGTACTAGCAACCTCTAGATGTGAGGACACTCTTTCCTTCTGAATAACTGGTCTGATGGCCACAAGCAAAGAACCCACCTACAGGTTGTCTAGAATTAACCCTTAACACACTGAGGCCATACCTGCATTTCAATGAGCCGTGATCAACTACTGAACCTTGGCCTGGGCCAAGGCCTCAGAACCCTTCTTGAGTGTTGAATTAGAGAGGAAAGACAACTACAATGACAAAGGAGGGTCTAGTGAAGTGGGTGCCAACTGAGGAGGTAGGAGACAAGTAGGAAAAAAACAGCACTTAAGGACACAAGGATTCAAGGCCTGTGACTAGAAGGAAAATCCAGGATTGGAGCCCAGTGAGAAAGAGGTGACTGAATGGAAAAACGCCATGTAACTCAAGTCACAGATGATGGGAAGACCCAAGATGGCTTCTCAGGAACCTCAGTCTAGTGGAGTGAATTCCTCATCTTTATCAAGGGGGCCGGGGCCTGTCTCTCAACCCTCCACCCCCACTGCAGCAAATCCACACCAGCCTGGAAACAGTTAGGCTATGTTAGGCTTTCCAGAAGTTTAATGGGATATAAGAGGGCTAATGTGAAAAGCTTTCAGGACAGCAGGAGTATACACAAATTTGTGAAGAAGTGGGGAGGTGAATAATAGACAGTGGGAGAGGATGGAGTCTAAACTATGGGTAGATAGAAAAGGAAACCTCGTCCTCAAATCAAGGTCAAACGCAGAGGGGAGAGGACTGGCAATAGAGAGTCCAAGATGGCAGAGCGAAGAGGTGAAGGTGTCCATTCCCAACTATTTTCTAGAACTGTGAAAAAGATGCAGGCTTTGCAGTAAGGCCTGGGTTGGAATCCCTTCACTATATAGAACCTTGGACAACTTATTGTCCCTCTCTGGGACTCTTTCTTTTAAGATTCACAACATGGTGCTATTCCCCTTGCCCCAACTTCAAATGGGGCTAAATAATAATAGAACCTATTTATTGGGGATGTTAAATAACACATGTAAAGCTCGACGAATGACAATTATTATATTAATATTATTCCCTTTTCAAGAGTGTAAGAGGCAGTTAAAGTAGTTCTAAGATTGAGGGGGCCAGAAAGGGAGATAGAACAAGGAGAAAAGCAGAGACAGTGTGGGATAGGTTAGGGGCTGAAGACAGGTACCCCAAGACTGGAGTCCTCCTTTGGCCTCATCCCAAGGATCAGAAGCAGGCAGATGTCTCAAGGCATAGATCGTCAGACAGGAGACAGAGACAAAGAATCCCAGAAGTCGAGAAACCTGGCAGTACCAAGCAAGGCAACAACAAAGCTGCCCTTAGGCACCAGCTAGAGGCTGAACCAAGGCCCCAATGTGGGCAAAAAGCAGGGCTAGGACAAGGAGCAGGGGCCAAGGAGGGTAGAGTCAGAGTGGATATGGGAGTGTCTGAGCTGTAGGAGGCATATGTAGTGGGGCCCAGGGGCTCCGCCTTTGAAGATGGAAGGCTTTCATGTCTCCCAGGCTGGGTGGTGTCCAGATCCATCCTTGACAGCTGCCCTCAGAGCTCAGGCCTTAGGTCTCTGGGCAAGTTGTAAAAACACGTGATAAAGACCTCCTTCTCAGCCCCTTCTTGACTGACAGTGGTCCAAGGGAAGTCTGGGGAGACCAGAGGCAAGGCTTAAGGTGGATCTTGGGCCAGGGAAGGACCAGAGAACACAAGAAGGGTATAAAAGGGTCTGGGGAACTGAGATGAGCTAAGACAGGCTGAGAAACTGAGTGAGAAAACAGCAGAGGGCAAGAGGACAGACACAGGAACAGAGAGGGAAAGGCTGAGGAACAGAGGAGCATCTGGGCAGAGGAGCCCAGCAGCTTCCTAGTAAGAGGAGAAAGTGCTGAGCTTCAGGAGAAGGCGTCTGACTCAAGAAGGGGGGGTGTGAGGGGATGTCTAAGGGATGTGGGGGAGGGGGTGGAGTGTGGCCTGGCCTAGCCCAGGCAATGACTTCATAGGCATCTCCCCCCACTCCTTCCTGAGCCGCCAGCCCTAGTGACCCCCTGCCCGCATCTCAAGGGTCTAGGCCAAGCAGGCGCTGACAGGGGAGAGAAGGGGCCCTTCTGGGCCAGGCCCCCTAGCCTGGCATAGTGCCTGCTGGGAAGGAGGGGCCTAGAGGCCCAGCCCTTGTCAGCATCCAGGCCGGCACTTCGGAGGCAATTAGCAGCCCAGCTGAGCTAATCCCCCGCCTGGCGAGGCCAACACAAACAGGCCCAGGCCGGGTGCACACTCGCCTCCCTGTTTGCTGAGGGGCCCGGTGGTCCGCCAAGATCAACACCAATAACCCGGGGCCTTCTCTAGGTTAAGAGGAGGACCGAGGCTTGCTGAAGAGCTGACCATGCCCAATAGAGCATACTCTGGCCAGATGCCCTGGCTGCCCCAGAAAGGCAGCCACTGTTCCCAAGCTTTGAGCCAGCCAGGAAGAGGAAGCTGGACACAAGGAGCCATATATTCTGATTCAGTACCCACCCCCACCCCTACCCTTGCCACCTGTGAGGGAGAAGGACCAACTCAGGTTTGTGTTCCCTTGGCCAGCCCAACAATCAAGGCCAAGAGGGGCTGGGCCCCTCTGGTAGGGACCCGAGGCTCCTGGACCCTGTCCTCAAGGAGTTCACAGTCTAGCTAGGAAACAGATCATGTATGACCTTGGGTCAGGACCAGACTCTAGTCCCATCAACAACCACCTGCCCAGACTTGGAAAGGCTATAGTAGGACTCCCACAACGGAGAAAGCAAAGGCGGACACGGGAGAAGAAACGAACGAAAGCCCAGAGATTGATAAATGGGGGAAGATGGTGCCAAGGGAGGTAGAAGGAAGTCAGAGCAAACTCTGGCACAGACTGGTCCTGGACCAGGAGTGGCCCCTCTAGACAATCCAGCACTCACTGGGAGAGCCCAGGCTCCAAACAAGGCCCTACATCTGCACAACCACTTCTCAATTCCATGCTAATTCCGCCTTCATCAACTCTCAGCCAGGGAGTATCTCCTTTTTAAGCCAAATCCTCCATCCTCAATGTGGTTCCTCACCTACTCAGGTACTTGTGGACTTTGCAGCAACATCAGGAGCTCCAGCCTCCTTGGAGCTCCTACTTGGGAAAGTAGACATAGCCTCCCTGAACGGGCCATGCCCCTCAGGAAACTGTGATCACCAATGTGCACCACCACTACCATTTATTGAGCACCTATTGACCATGGGGTCAGGCCGACACACACTAAATACCACTACCAGCATTATCGTATATGTCATGGTCACAAGCAAATAACAGAACATAAATAAAGCACCTGAGAGGCAAGGATATGATTCATCCCCACATTACAGATAAGACAACCAAGGCTCACAGCAGAGATCTGCATATCGTGTGTGTGTGTGTGTGTGTGTGTGTGTGTGTGTGTGTGTGTGTGCGCGCGCGCGCGCGCGCCCCTCATCCAGTTCTACACAACTCTCCATTTTTTCTCACTCCACTGCTGGCCTAGACCTACCTTTTATGCTTCCTAGGCAAAAGGGCCTCAGAACTTTGAGCCCACCTCCTCCCCACAAAGCAGTATTATCTGTCTCTGGCTAGGCTAAGTTCAACTCTGCCACTCTGCTGCGGATCTATATATTATTCTGTAGACAGCTCTCTCTAGGGCAGAAGGTGAGGAAGGCTGGAGTCACACTGCTAGGGTAGACAAAGCCACAGCTAGGAACAACAGCCTTGCCTACCACCCAGTGCCCTGGCTGGTATGGCAGAAGACTTTAGGTCCAGTTCCAAGCCCGCGAGACAAGCGGTCAGGTTTATGCCCACAGCAAGAACAGGAAGGGGCTGACAATCCAGTCTGAACTCTGGGCTGCTCCCACACCTGGCTCTAGATTATCTAGCCTGAACCAAGGTATAGATGAGTAGATGAGTCCTTTTCCCCTTCAGCTTCAGCCAAAAAGGGAGGTATTTTTCAAAAAGATCTTTTACTAGGAAACTGAAGGAAAATAAACAGATCATAAGGACACAGAAACAAGCAGATTTCTAAGCAGGACTTTAACCAGCACCTAACCGGAGCCCTGCAGATGCTGCTTCTCCCTACCTCCTTCTAGACATCAGACCTAGGGTCTCACTCTAGCTCCACTGCTGGCAGCCAAGTGCAATCTGAGGTTAATACCTCTAAATTTTATCTGTAAGAGAGATGAAGATAGTGGCAGAGCCAAGACCAGATTCCGTTCTAATTCAAAAGCCTCTATTGTACACAGCCTCCCTACCCCCGGCATTATGGCTGTTGGAGGAACAAGTGAAACGCTGAATGGGGAAGCACTCTGAGGACTGGGAAGAGCTGTAAGAGACATTGATAGTCATCATGAGCCAGCACTCTGGCTCTTTAAGTGTGATGGACAGTGTGTGTTAGGTGAGTGGGGATGGCATTGTAGACTCCTGGTCCCATCAGTTTTAGATGACACCAGAATTTGCTGGGTCTCTCTGCTCCTGGGAGTCTTCCCACCCCTCCTCCTCCCTCCTTCCAGCACCTCCTACAGCCTGGGCCTCCTCCTCATCCCCTTCTTGGACAGCGGCTGGAGCCACCTGGGAAGCTTCAGGAATGGCTGATGGTTATCGCAGCCAGGACAGGGCGAGTTGCTGCCCCTCTGATTCTTCACAGAGCTGGAGTGGATCCAGAGAAGTGACCAAGAGGATGCAGGGCTGCTGCTATGAATTCAGAATGCTTCAGTCAGGAAGGAGGGAGGTGGAGAGAGAGGGCAGCTCAAACATTCAAACCAGAAGGGAATGAGAAGGGACTTTAGACTCATTCCTCAAAAAAGAACAGGCACAGCGTTATGGAAGAAGCCTGAGAGCTGAAGTCGCACAGATCTGGGACTGAACCTCTTCTAGGCCTCTCACTAGCTTGGTGACCTTGGATAAATTAACCCCTATGAGTCTTGGCTTCCCCATCTGCACCGTCTCAAAGGCTACTGTGGAAAGAGAACCACAGTGTAGGTAGGTGTCCATTCCCTTCACTTCTGACCTGGGACATGCATTCGCCCCTTTCCACCTGGCCGGTTACCACTGCCATATGTTTGATGATGGCTCTCCAGTACACAGTACCTCAACCCTCTCCTCTCAGCACACAGGGTACATTACAACTACAGCAGGCTTCAGTTTGATAAGAGGACCCCAGCGTGTTGAGGGGAAAGGCAGGTTACTTCCCTCCAATTTGCCTTTAAGAGTCAGAGCTCTGTCCGGCTCACCTAATACAGGCATTAGCTCATTAGCAAAGAAGACGTTCTCAACCTTTAACCTCTACTCCCTGCCTTCGAGACACAAAAGCCTTGCTGCTAGTTCTGACAAAATAAATGCTCTGACTAAAACAAGCATTTCAAATTACATACACTATTTGTCCATTGGCTGTTCTAATACTTACCCCCAAGGTAGTTAAATGCTCTGGAGTCAAATATCCCCACCTCCACCATGTCCTAGCTGTTACCTTGGGTAAGTCATTTACCCTATTTTCTCAGTTATAAATTGAACTATTGTGAAGATAAAGCATGCAAAGTACTTTAGCACATTGCCTGTCACACAGCTGCTACTCACTCACCTATTAGCTACTACTATTGCTGTTAAGATTAGAGAATAATCCTGCCAACACCCCCACAGCTCTGATCCTGAGACTCGCTGAGCCAGATGTCTCAGAGTGGGCTCCCCATACTTCAGGTGGGCAGAGGGCACACTTTATAGAAAAATGGGTGGGTACCCCTTTTATAGACCTGTGCTTCCCCTGAAGTCCATGCCACATTGTGCCACACACACTACTGCTTACACGTTCACATCCTCCCCCTTGGACTGCACATGCTCTTTCAGAGTGGGGTCTGGATCTTCTGGGGGGCAGGGGGCAAGAAGCACTGAATGTCAAATGAACCAAGGCATGCACTGTAGAAAAAAATGCAATGTGGCCATCTGCTAAGCACTAGATAGGCATAAGGTAGACTGCCAGGCTGATGAAGGGCACCACAGGAGTGGGCTCAAATCCCTGAAAGCTCGAAAATGCTACAGCTCTAGGGCTGGTAGTATGGACTCTTTCTGGATCAGGGAGTCAGGGGAGCAGATTAAACCATCACCATCCACTATTGTCCCTGGACTGCAGGATCCCTTTCAAGGCCCCAGAGAAAAGCCTCAGCATGGGTCCACAACCCCTAGTCCATTCGCAAGGCCCCCCTAGAGAGGGCCGGCCCACATGGCTTCGTTATAAATGATGCTCTGGACAGCCATCTGACCCACTGTCTCCTGGTCTCTTCTCTGAGTTCCTGAAACCTTGGCCAAAGACAACAGTGTGGGCTCGTTTCTTCGGGGCCCAGAGAGGAAGGCTCCCCAGCACCTGGGAGCAGCTGGAAGCTGGAACTCAAGGACTCATCGCTGCTGGTCTCCCCATCCTATGCCAAGTGCATCTGTAAACAAACCTTCTCAGTGGCTCCCTTCAGCTGCTCCCAAGGGGTCAAAAGGGAGAGGCTACAATCAGGGCAGCCCATAGCTGACAAGAAAGAACTGAGCCAAGGAGGGCCTGGTCTGAAAGATGGTCCCTGGGTATGTCCAGGCCTGTGCTGCTGGCCCTGTGCCCAGAGCCTTTGACTGGGTTTGCCATTGCCTAGGACTGCTGCTCTGTGCCAGGCTGCTGGGACCTCAAGAGGCATGGGGCTTGTGTCACACTGCTGTAGGTCTCACTGTTTTACAAGCTGGTGGAGAGAAAGAGCTTGCTGGGGTGGAGATGCCTGGATGCCGGGCTGTTGTGCGTGATTCTGTTTGCTATAAAACAGCCAGACATTCCTAGGACCTGGAATCGCGCCGAGGCCATGGAGCTAGCCTTCCCGGCCATATATCTCCAGGCGGGGGACAGGCCTGAGACATCTGAGATAATAAAGACATGATTGTCTCAGCCCTGGGGCTTGTCTCCCCTTTGTCCCAGGGCCCAGCAGCCAGCAAGAAGTTTAAAGACATCCTCCCCCTTCTCCTGGGAAAGTACAAATGCATCAGATTCTACAGCCCCTGGGGTGAGCTTCCCAAGAACCAGGCCTGGGATTCCTGCTCTTGGCTCACCAGAGCAGAAGGCAATCAAGGGTCCATCTGTGGCAGCACACAGGAGAGACGGCAAGTAACCAGGATGTGGAACACTCGGGGAACATGACCTTCTCTGTGCACACATCTCTAATTCTCATCAGCCCTACAACATAGCAACGATTCAGTTTTAGGATTGAAACTGAAGCTTAGAGACGTTAATAGACTTGTCCAAAGTCACAGCTATTTGACGTCACGGATGGTTTGAAATCTAGATGTCTTTTACTCCAAAGCATGAAACTTCCACAGTAACTCTATAACAACACCCCCCGCCACCACCACACACACACTTAATGCTGCTTCTTCCCTAGTGTCTAGCTTCTAAACCCCAAAGGGGGTGGTTTACCCTTTAATAACTAAAGGGAAAAATTCATATGAAGGAAGCAAAATCCAAACTCTCTAATCTGGAAGCCAAAGCAACAATTGCCAGCCTGGTCTCCCATGAGCTGTCCCTACCTCAATCTGACCAAGTGTTACCAACCATCTGTCTCAAGAGCTTCATGGAGGGAAATGGACACGGGAGGTGCTGAGGATGAACCTTATCCACTTTGTGAATTAGTAGGATATCAGTCCTAGCTTTCCTAACCACAGAACCCACTGAATGAAAAAGAGCATCAACCACACAGAGAAGTAACATACTCAGGTACCAAGGTACTAGAGTAGAGGGCACACTGGACTTAGAACCAAAAGACTCTGGTTTAATCTGTGCCATCTTATAGAAGTTCAACTCTACACCAGTTTTCTCATTTGTAAAATAATCTCATGTTCTACCTGCCTCACAGGCTTTCCTGAGGATGAACATAAAAGCATTTTATCAGCAGCTTTATAAATCAATGGTACTACAACCCATGCATGCTATTTCTCCTGTTGGTTTCTTTTGTATTCTGACTCCCTCTCTTCTCCCTGCCTTTTTTATGTTCAAACAAACTATGTGCTCAACACCATTCCGGATACAAGGAGAGGCTCACATACAGGTTAAGAAAAGATGACAAAGAGACATGAGAACATCAGAGAGTGTAAGAACAAAACAAAGTGGCTAGCATTGAACTACAGGGCCAGGCCTGCTGAGGGATGGCCAGGGTCTGTTTAAGCCTCAGGCCTGCCCAAGGCCCTCTCGGCCTGACTCTGGTGCCTTAGGACTAGAAGTTTAGCTCTCCCCCTGCCCCCATTGAGACATTCATCTGCCCCTAGGCAAGGGTATGAAGCACAAGATCTTTCAAGGCCACTTCCAGCCCCAGGAGCCCACCTATCTGCCTCCAACTCCCTGCTTTTTCCATCCTCTACTCGTGGGCCTTGGCAAATTAGAGAGCCTCAACTCTTAGACATACAACTTCCCTCCTTCGGAACAAAAGGGGGCTGGGAGAAACCAAGCAGTAAGCAGTCTTTCTGAATGACCCCAAGAAAAGCCCAAGATTCCCTTTACTTACTCAACTGGCCACCTAGGCTCAGAATGGTGAGAGAATGTGAAGATCATCTCATCTAACAGTCTCAGTGTACACCCTTAAGAGTTTTGTTTGCACACCTTCCAACCAACCCAAACCTTCTCTACAGTCCTGAAATAAACCAATTCCCTCCAACTCCCAGGCCCACATGGACATTTCGCTCTTCCCTGGCAGCCCAAATTTGATGCTGCTGCTTATAAGGACAGAAAGTATCTGTCTGTAATAGAGGATGTCAGTCTGCAAGTTCCCCAAAGACAGTCTGCACAAAGGCTCGGTTCATGATCCAACTTTAAAAACTAGAAAGAATAATGCTTGGCTGAAAGTTAACTGAAAGATATTCAGTTATCTGAGAAATGGGAAGCAAGATCACTGGCTCTGGAGGGTAGTAATGGTTCTCAGAAGTGGAAGTAGTCTGCAGGTATGGGAGACAAGACACTGTGGGCAGTGGGCTCTTTTCCCAGCAATATGAGCGTTTGTACTCCCTTCCCAAGGGCAATGAGAAAGGCAGAAACTCAAGAATTCTTGCTAAGTCCCAGGTGCACAACCACCTTTCTTGCACTTTCTCTGCCATCTAGTGGCTCTTCTGGAGCATTACAGGTCCACCTCACAGCCACTTTCCTGGCCCCTCTAATGTCTTTCTACATAATAGTACTTTAGACAGGCCTTATGCTGGGTGCTTTATATATAGTATTGCTAGTGTTCATAACACTGCGAGGTGGGTATTAATTCCATTTTTCATAGGAAAATCAAGGCTTAAAGAGCAGTGTCATTTGACCAAGGTTGCAGCAGGATCAGTGGAAAATGTGATACCTGAGTTAATCCTCACACCCTTATATCATCCCTCCTGGAGGAACAGAAGGCCCCAAAACTAAAGATAATCTCAATTCTTTCATAAATCCCTACATGTTCACAAAGCTGCTCAGTTTGTCAACATCTTGGTCAAGTAGCTGGTATCGCAGCCTCCTCCAGCCCCAGGCACAGCACTGGGAACTGGGTAAATCATCTCAATTTCTCCAGCAGAAAACTGAAAGGCCACATGAAACATGTAGACAAATGTTCACAGGAACATTATGCATAACAGTCAAAGGTGAAAGTAACTCAAGAGTCCATCGACTGATGAATGAATCAGAAAATAATATGGTATCCACAAAATTAAATATTAGCCATTAAAAGGAATGAAGTCCTAATATGCTAAAATATGGATGAACCTTGAAATTATCCTAAGCCCAACACAAATGACCATATATATGATTCAATTTATATAAAATGGCCAGAAAAGGCAAATCTATAGCAACAGAAACTAGATTAGTGATTGCTTAGAGATGGAGGGATTGGGGGCAGGGGAGGAGGGTTTAGGAGGTGATAGCTAAAGGGTATAGGGTTTCTTTCTGAGGTAAAGAAAATATTTTAATATCATGGTCATTACTGCACAATTTAGTGAATATATAAAAACCACTAAACCACTATATTCAAACACTATAAATAAGTGAATTCCACAGTATATGAATTATATCTCAGTAAAACTGTTGTACCACTCCTGCACCCCCACCTCAAAAAAGTGAGGATTGGTCTAAATAACCTCTAAAGGTCCTTCCTTCCAGTTTTCTTTTTAGCAGACAAAGTCATCTATCATTGTTAGTGCCAGCTCTGATAACTTGGCCTTAGCCAACTCACGCTGGTATTAAAACTGGTCCCATCAAAGGCCACCTGAGAAACTTTGCTACCTGCCCTCTCCCCAAGCCCTGAGCAGCCTCTACCCCCAAGATATAGATACCTTCTCTCCTTACCTTGAGGAACTCAAACTGTAGACATCTGTATACCTACTGACTCTAGGAAAGAAAAACAGGGCAGACACAGTGTGCCTCCAACTCCAGTCCTCTCTCCAGAGGACCTAATGTGTGGCTCTTGCCTGAGCCCAGCCCTCCTGAGAATGTTCATTCACACTTTGGGGGGCAGCCTATATTGTGGGAAACAAGCTGTCTTATGAATCAGATAGATCTGGAGCTGAATCCTGGTTTCATCATTTTGGTCTTTGGCAAGTTACTTAGTTACTCTGAACCTAAAATTCCTGTAAATTGTTTATGAATAAGCTCCCACTACTGTTACGGGAACAGCATGTGTATCATTTGGGGATACCATTCCACAAGCCAGGCCCACTATACAAGACATGAGGAACACATCCTTTCCTATGAGCCCTGGCTGAAGAACTCTATGCTCTGAGGTCTTCCTGGCAGCCTCACCTCACTGATTAGTCCCTTTCAATCTTCGAAGCACTTAGAAAATTTGATGGCTCACAGCTCTGAAAAGGAACTCCCATGTCTGCAGATTTCCCATTTTCCTATAATTTATTAAATATCTAAGTTTTGCTACTCTTCACTAGCAAGAATTACTCATCCAGTCTTTTAAAAAAATGAGTATCCTGTGTTATATTACAGGAACAAAGTCCTGGACTGTGTACAGGATTCAGGTTGGTTCTATCACTAAATGTGCTGTATGGGCCTTTGAGCAAGTGTCCTCCCTTCTCCATGTGTAAAATGAAGGACTATCAATAACCTTAGGTCTCTTCTAGGTGTATAAGATTCTCCCTAGAAAATCTGTGATAACTAAAACTGAATTGTTTGAAAAGCAATCAGATAAATAGCATACTTAAATGAGGCAGAAAAGATGTCTACAAACAGAACACAGAAATATACTGTTGGGGTCAGACTGGCCACTTGCTAAATTTTTAGCTGCATCACTGATGCCAGACTACCAAACCCTCTCTCCAACTGTGTGATCTAACTTTTCTCTTTCTACAGGACTGAAGAGATTTGTGACCTAGGTTTAAAAAAAAAACACACAAAAAAACAAAAAAAACCCACTCCTGACTAGGTATTATTATCCCGAGGAAAACATAAAAGTTAAATAACTTGCCCAAAATCATTCAGAAGGTAAACAGTAGAGCCGGGATTCAAACACAGACAGTCTGGCTCTAGAGTCCATGTTCTTCATTATTACTCTATTACACTACCTTTTGCACAATGGACAAGATATAAACAAGTATTCCCTGAAATGAATAAACACCTCGGCAAGAGTAAATCACCACTGAGTGATGCACCATTTTGAATCCATTAATATAAAACTGGATGCCCTTCTATGAGAAAAACTCCCTAACAAACCAATCTTTATCCTTTTGTCAGACTGCATGTTCACTGGGGGTTGAAGATCCATTATCCCTAACCCTTATGACAATTCTGCAAAAGGTTAACAGGTATTGACTCAATTTAAAAAATGTGTAAATGAGGACTGAAAAGCTAAAACAGTTTGCTCAAACACAGCTAATTATTGACAATCTAATTCAAATGTAGGTCACTCTACTCCAAAATATATGTGCTTCTATTACTCAATACTGTTTCTCTTTAAAAAGTTCTATACAAAACTGGCACTAGAATGATTCCCAAAACACAACGACAGCAAACATTCTATTTTATATAATGTAATGGAGAATACTAGAATATTTACAGAGAGAGAGATATCTATAAGGGGATACAGTTTCACTAGTGAACTATATTAATGCTTGGATCCTACTGGTATACAGAAAAAAAAGTGGTCCATAAGATGGGAAAATGCAGTGCCTGCCACTGTTAAGAAATCGTATTTATCCCACAAGCAAAAACCAAGTCAGTCTTTACTGGACACTGCAATATACAAATCACTAAAGACTGAACCAAACTTTGGAACCTCTCAAATGTTATCAACAAAAACCTAATTCTTCTTGAAGACTAAATAGTCTACTTGTATATTTAATACACAGGTTTTATAGATTTTTATTAACTACCTCTCAATAGCAAAAATTCTTAGAGCTGTACAGATGATCCTCACCAGGGTGTTCAAATCTCTTAGCAGAGCACTAGAGGTCCCACAAGGGTATACAAAGCGTGTGTCCATGTTGAGGGCAAAGAAGCAGTGGGGGCAACAAAACTGTTGGGCTTGCGTCCTTCACAGCAGTTGTTTCATGAAAACTTTTGTTTCTATAATGAGGTTCTATGTAAGACTTGATTTTCTTTTTTTCAGGGGGGCAGGGAGGGGAGGGAGAGGTCTACTGCTAAAAAGACACAAACCGAAAAGGAATAAAAATCTACTTATCTACCCATGAGCAAACTGAGGCCCAAAGAGGTAGAGCAACTTGTCCAAGGAAATTCTGGCGCTGCAACTAGAACCTGGGTCTTCAACTCCTAATCCAAAGCTTTTTCCAGTAATGATATTAATACCATAGGAGGAATGAGATATCAAACCGCATAATGCAAAAAAAAAAAAAAAACCTCTACTTTTAGTCACACTACTTTTACCAGGATTCAAGATTCCTATGGACTAAAGAAAAGCTGGTCTTACGATAAACTAGCATCTGTAACAGAGGAATTTTATATAGTAGTCCTCCCTCCCCTTATCTGTAATATCGCTTTCTAGTTTCAGTTACCCGTGGTGAACCATTATCCGAAAATATTAAATGGAAAATTTCAGAAGTAAACAATTCATAAGTCTGAATAGCATGATGAGATCTCACACTGTCTCACCCTGGACATAAATCATCCCTCAGTCCAGTGTATCCGCACTGCATAGGCTTCCCACCTGTTAGTCACTTAGTAGCCACCTAAGTTATCAGATTGCCTGTCGTGGTACTGCAGTGCTTATGTTCAAGTCACCCTTATTTTACTTAATAATAACCCCAAAACACAAGCATAGTGTTCCTGGCAATTCAGATATGCCAAAGAAGTCTTGAAGTGCTTCCTTTAAGCAAAAAAGTGAAAAGATCATGATTTTAATAAGGAAAAAAAAAAATTGTATGCTGCAGTTGCTAAGACCTACAGTAAAAAATCTGTGAAATTGTAAAAAAGGAAAAAAAGTCTGTGCTAATTTTTTGCTGTCACATTTCAAACTCCAAAAGTTATGGCCACAGTGCATGATACATGCTGAGTTAAGATTAAAAAGGCATTAAATTTGTGGGTAGTTATGAACAGAAAACATGTTCTGAGTGATGGCAACATGTTGCACCAGAAAACACTGAGCCTATACAGAGACTTTAGAAAGGGATCCCCTGACACCAAGCCATATACTGCTTTGGACTGAAAAACATAAAAATTACTGGAGAGGCTGCATCTACTGATGAAGAAGGTTCTGCCACATTTCCAGCAGAGCTGAAAAAGTTGATTAGGGTTTGGTACTATCCATGGTTTCAGGAATCCACTGAGGGCCTTGGAACATATCCTCCACAGATAAGGGGGTATTACTGCAGTAGGAGATGAGGTAACTGCAAACTCAGCATCCTAGGGTGAAGTCATTCTCACTCGAGGCAAGTGAAGAATTCACTAGTGCCTGCCCGACCCTCACAAGCTGACAAGGGATGTGGAAAACTCCATTACACCAATACAAATATGAAGTCGTCAAGTTATGGAGAAAAGGGGGCAGTTCTTTAGAGAGTAAGAGATTCAGAATCAAGACCAGTGCAGATCCTATAAAGCTTTACAAAGGTGGTCTGGGAAGCTGGCACTAAGACTCCACTGTGGGTCTGGAGCTCCAAACAAATGCCTAGCCCTGTCACAGAGTTGGTTAGAGATGGGATATAAGGAGACTATGATATTTTCTCAGGCTCCCTGAAAGTATTACCCTATTCCTGGCAATGGGGCTGAAGGCCCCTCATTCATAGAGCAGCCTAACACCCAGAAGCCAACAGGGTTCTCTGGCTCTACTTTGAAGTGAGCCAACAGTCACAGTAACTCAATTCATCCCATTTACTGCTAACTATCTATTACTTGCCATGCACTGTGCTAAGTGCTTTACACAGAACATTTCATTTAACTCTCATAACTCTCAAGTAGAGTAAGTACAACTACTTCCATTTCATAAAGGAGAATGCAAGGCTCACAAAGTTTAAGTTACTTGCTAAAGGTCAAAGATCAAATTAGTGGCAAGGCCCAAACTCAAATCCAAAGCCTATGCATGCACTTTCTATCACAATGCCAAGTTGTTTAACCTCAATCTTGCCATCTGACAAATGATACCATCTATCCTGCCTCCCTTATGAGGCTGTACTGAGGAAAATCCATAAGCCTCCCCAGTCCACCAGTGTACTGACTCAGCCTCAATTCTTTTCTGCATTATCATCTCCTCACCCTTCTGCCATCTATGACCCCAAAAGTGGTGTCAATATTAGATAGAGTGTACCCTCTATTCGACTACCAGTTTTATCTTAAATTCACCACTAGGTGGGGCTAATTTTAACAATCCAGGAAGTTCATGGGCTGGCCCACTAGAAAGAGAAAACAGAGGGGATAGAGTCAAATTGTTTAGAATGAGCAAGAAATAGATAGCGTAGTACTGGCACAAGCTTTCCTACCTTCATGACACTATGGCCCAAGAGCCCATGATCAGAGACTTAAGAAAGAACTTTTCAGTTCAAGGCTTATGGCTCAAAAACACTAAACATCTGCAAACCCACCAGGTACCCCTTCTCCATTTCCTGCCTCTATGTAGTCTGGCTGTTTGAGTTTGTATCAATTTACAGATAAACCAAAACCAAGACACAGAAACTTAGACCCTATCCAATCAAATATTAATTCATCAGTATCAGGCTAATACACAAAGGAAGTTGCTACCTGTTTAATCAAACTTAAAAATAAAATCCATCTGGAACTACATATTCACTGACGCGAGGTAAAAAGAAAGCCACATAACACTGGCCTATGCCCTGCCCACAGGTCTGACAAAATTACTCGGGAGCATCTGCAGCAGATGGACAGTGACCTTGATTTTACCTCCTAAAAGTCCAATTTAATCTTGTTGGAATAGCTTAAATTGCATAATCATTTCTAAGCAAGCACTATCTTACACTATTTGGAATTTGGTCCTGTGAATTCTCTGCAGATGAATTAGAATATTCCTGAGATGAATGGAAAGGATATCCATCTCCAGTGAAACTTGTCTTGAGGTTCCGGGGAAATATAGCCTCTCTCTACATTCCAGCTTTAAAAAAAAAAAATTATAAGAATTTATTTGAGCTAAACTGACAACACAGTTTAGCTTGGATCAACATCTCAAATGCTCTTACATTCCAGCGTTGACTGAGAGAACCTCAGTTGATTTCTACAACTCAAAATACCTTCCCTCTCTCAAACTGCTGCCTAAGTACTTTAATTACTTAGGAGTCTGCCCAAACTATCTCAGTGCCAGTTTACCAATAAGATTATATAACTATGAACTTTGTAAACCCTCTTTCTGAGTAAAGAGTCAAGAACTGAGGCTAGTTTGGGACCACAGGTTTGGAAAACCTCTTTCCTCAAAGAACTGATAAAGCTGTAAAGACTTATAACCCATAATGTCAGATACAAACGAAACCTTAAGAGATCATTTAGTGTCATGGTTCTCAAACTTGTTGACATATTAAAATAATCTGGTGAGCTTTAAAAAAGTGATGCCCCTCAAAAAATAATTTGACAAGAATTGTATATGATACCCAGGCTCTATCTCCAGAGATTGCTTAAAATGGACCCAGATACATACATTTTCCTCTTTTTAAAATGAGTTCCCTAGGTGGCATTCATGCAGCGGGAGTTAAGAACCATCAAGATGTGCGCTGGTCCCCTAAGTTCTACCTGGGGAGCTTTTAAAACTAGATTGTTTCCCAGATCCCACCCTCAAAGGAATTTTTTTAAAGCTTCTCATTAATCGTTGACCAACTAGGCACCTGATTTGCATCTGAGACCTCAACAATGACAAAATACATAATTATTTTAAATAAGGAGGCCAGGAGAGTAGAAGTTACCTGCCAAAGGGTACACTGACTTAAGGCTGTCATTCTCCAGTGTCTCCAGTGCCCAGGATGGAGCAAGTGCTATGAAGAATGTGGGCCCCATATGGCATGCACAACAAACAAGATTTTTACTTTCTCCCTCAAGAGCCATTCTAAGAGTACATGGATATTTAAAAGGAGGCAGCTATCACAACTATAAGGAGAGAAAATTCCAACTAGAAGTCAGGAGCCTGTTATCTATTTTATTCTATTATATCCTCAGAGCCATATTAAGTGCTTTTAAAAATCTATTTTGGAATATACTAAATATGAATGAATAAATGAGTGGCACAGACTTTGGGCTTGGCTGTATGGAACACTCTGGGCAATGGAACATGAGAGATTTTAAATGTGCTTGACCTTGCATTCCCTTTGGCTCACCAGGTTCACCACATTAAAGTTCACTCTCGAGTGGTCTGCTCTCTGAAGCTGCACTCCAAAATAAACATGGAGTCAACTTGACCCAATCTGAAGCCTGGAGGGAAAGCCTAACTGACCATGAGAAAAATAAATGCTTATTGTAGTAAGCCACTGAGTGTTAGGAGTTTTGCAATGCAACGTTATTGTAACAATAGCTTATAAAATGGGCTTAAAAAAAAAGGTAGGGGCACTCTGGAAAAAAATCAAAGTAATATATAAAGTATTTAAACAGCCCTGGAAAGAAAATAATAAGGTGAGGTCTTTTGTTGTTCTATATAGTTAAATCACCATGCTCTGAGTTGGAGGAACTCGGGATAAGGCTTACAGAAAAGAAGGAGAGCTAAATCAGAAAGGTAATTTAAAGCTACTTCCTTCACATATCAATCAGAGATATCCTCACCCTGAAGAGCTCAGCCCTTCCAGAAAGATAAGAGAGTTGCTACTTCTTGATGAAATGCTGTCCCTTCCCCACACTGTTAAATTTCAGTGCAGTGGGACCCAGCAGAGACTAAGTTTCAATCTTTCTCAAGAAGTAGGGTCCTTGTATATCAGAGTTTCTTAGACTCAGCACCCAAATAACCACTAACAACATCAATATGAGGAGAAACAGTCCAAACCTAACAAAGAAAAAGAAATATCTTTATCCATTTATGAAGATAACAATTACAAAACACTATTGCTTTAATGAAAACTTTTCAGGAAAAAAAAGTACTACATTACATGTACACACAAATTTTAAGAGGTATTGATTATAAAATAAAAATGTGAGAAAAAATACACCTTAGAAAAAATATTGTAATTGTTCTTTTCATATAATCCTTTCCTCCTTTTAAAATATACTTCCCAACCAGCATAAAATCCAGCTCTAAGGATGCAACTTTAACAAACTACAAAACCTATTTCTAAGACCCTCAGTAAAACATTGATATTTTAGAAAACCAGTGATGTATTAGCCTAAATACTATAAATTTGGCACAAGCTAAGTCTGCTAAGGACTGTTTTAAATAACCCTTTCCCAACTTCTAGGTTGGCAGTCCCTAACCTTTTTGGCACCAGAGACCACTGAACCTATGAGAATCTAATGTCTGAGGATCTGAGGTAGAGCACCACAGACTGGTACAGGTCTGCGGCATGAGGGTTAGGGATCCTGCTCTAGATCACACTCCCTGGGCAGTATCACTCACTAAGCCAAGATAATAGACAAGTCTCTTAAGTCAAACAGAAAACATTATTTAAAAAGAAAACAATGTTAGCTTCCTCCCTTTGCCACCCATGTTCTTCTGATATGTGGAAGTTAAACTGAAAATATTTAATTAGAAAACAATGTTAGCCTCAATCAATTCCCTTGTCACCATTGTTCTTCTGATGCGTGGATAATTCCACGTAACCCATCTTATTTCATTTATTCGTTCTTGGAATCATGTACCCATCCAATGACTAATATTAGAGCCACCTTTTATGTGTCAAACAATGTTCTAGACAAGGAAGCAGCAATAATCAAGATGGACCTATGTGCCACTATACCAAGAACCACAGATACACAGTCCCTGCTCAACAAGGTCTCACAGCACAATCCAGGTACCTCTCCCTGGTGTGGTCATCAAGAATAAGACACATTGGTTAAGAGAGAAAAGCTGAGATCTGCCTCTTCCTAACCCCTTCCTAACCAACCTAGCTTAATTCTAGCATACTATGGAATCAAGCCAAACATGACTCCATGTAGAAAGCTATCAAAATGAGGAACCTTTATCAACCTTATTGGATTAACAGTTCTTTTCTAAGATTTTCATTCAGATCAGTAAGATGTTTTAAAGTAAATGGATCATTCTTGCCACCTAAAGAAAATGTGTCCCAAACTCAGATTCACAGCACAGAATCTGGAATCTGATAGAAATAGTTTGGGTTAATAACACAGGAGCATCGCTGTTGGCTGCGTTTCGGTAATACCAGGTGAGCTTTTTAATATCCCACCGCTCAAGCTGCACTCCAGTAAACAACAAAATTTGAAAACCACTGATACAGAAAACTCAAGAAACTGTCTGCTTTCCAACAAATCGATGGATAAGATGTGTGCTTCCTTCCAACACAAGCAGCGAGCTTCCTGAACATTTCTTCACTAAGAACTGTTATGAACCCACTTGGTATAAAAGAAAAGGAGTTTGTAGGCTACCTGCCAAATTCAGGGGAGCAGGCATAAACCTGGAAATATGGAGGGAAAAACATCTCAAAATGAATGCCAGAAAAGAAATAAAAGCACATGAAAATAATAAAGCTTTAAAATCTTATCTCAAAATTTGTTAGAAATTGATGTTAGTAACAGTCAAGTTCCAACTGCTACGTATCTAAAAAGTAAGAGTCGGGAGGGAAAATAACAACCCCCAGGCTGGCTTGTGAAGGGTTTTTGTTTGTTTAATACATCTGAAAAGAATGCATATACAAAGAATTGAGACATGAGAAAGCATTGGTTCAACACTAATGAATCTACAAGAATTAGGATTTGGGGAAGGTGGAGAAGATTACCTAAACATTTTTAAAAACTGGAAACTGCAACCAAAATAAGCTGATAAAATCCCTATTAACACTTATGAAGAGTCTTCATAAGACTCTCTCCATGATTTCTATTAAACTAGAGAGCCTCACTGGCTGCTCTAGGGTTCCTCATGCAGAACAGAAATAAGGGGATTCCCCTGACTGGTCCCCATGTTGTTAAATGTTCTTCCCACCCCCACCCCACCCCTAGCTTCTTAATGAAGCAGGTCTCCATCCTCACAACTTGAAAGAGGATGTGAATCATTCCACAGACATCTGTCTTCTAGCACCACCCCTCATATATATCAGGTCTTCAGCTGTGTTCTAGGAACACCATATGATACACTATTAAGCTGCACATCTATGCTAAGCATATAAGACAATGACTGACAGGGAAAAAAATGTTTTTTTAATGATGTACTCAATCCATTTGGTGTATTTCAAAAGGTGCAATACTTTTCTTCATTTATCAGTGAAAGAAGTTAGAAATTAACTTCAAAGAAAATCAGCAAATGGCTAACAAATTTCCTTGAAAGTCACAGTCACATATATAGTGCATCCTAGAAAAGAGGAGGGGCAAGACAGGTTCCACCCACTTTCATGAGTTTCATCAAATACTGGACCTACTCAAGGGTGGAGAGAAAAGGCAACTTTCAAAAAGGAGTATGTTATTAAATGAGGCATTTACTATACTCCTTCCTAAGAGCACCAGGTGGGGAACATATTTTCTAAACTAGATCTAGGAAGTGGAATGTGGAATCACTCCATCATCCTCCCCTTAAGGGCTGTCTAATGGTTAATGAATTTTTTAAAAATGACTAAATAAAAACAAACACCACACACACTCCCCCCAATAAAAAGAAAAAAAAAACAAAAACAAAAACTAAATGTCTCAGATCACTCTCCGGAGTGGAACCCGGGAGCAGCTCAACAACCCAAATTAGTCTGTTACAGAGTCATCACAAGCATGCCTTGCTTTTAAACAAAAAAAAAAACAACAAAAAAATTTTTTTGAAACAACAAAACAAGAACTAGTACTTATCACTTTTCTGACAATACACAATTACTCAAAATTAACTAGTATTGAGAGGGGGAAAGGGGCCATACCTATGGGCCTTGTCTCACATGAGTGCATGTGGGTAGGTGCAGGGCATTTGTCATTATTGCAAAAACGAATTTTAATTTTTAATCTTTAGTTTGATTTAAACATTGCTTTTAGTATGATGCCGACATGAGCTGTGCAGAAAGGGCTCTGGAGAGACGTTCATAGCAGCACACACCTGCGGCTCTTCTTCGGTTCTGGAGGCTCCAGGGCAGCCAATATTGCTTCGTCAAATACATTCTTTAGGCCTTTCTGAAAAGGGGTAGAAAGAAAAAAATGGGCGGTCTGATTTTCAGTATAATGAAGTTGAAGGTCAAATTAAAAACATTCAAACCCCCAAGAGTTGGCAAAGAACGAAACATTAAAAACAACCCTGAATCTCAACACAATTGTCTCACTTCACCAAGTTTTTTGTCCAGGAAGGGCCCTGGAAGGATCCAGCAATTCAGGAGCAGAAGAGTATATATTCATCAGTGAGACAGCTGTCCTTGGAAAAAGCTTTCTGCAGACCAATGTATGTCACAAGAAGCAAACAAGCACGTGTCATTTGCTCATTCAAGTTTTGTAATGTGCTGCTGAAACATTTTACATAAAAAATAAGTGAAGCAGCTCTGCACACAAATGAAACAGCTGGATATGGAACAGGACTGAGAGGATGGGCACTGGGCAGCGGCAATCTTATTACATGGAAGGCGCAGGCAAAGATGGAGAAAGCAATTACAGTGGCTGCAATCAAAGATATTCACTCTGCACTCCCTTTATCCCACCAATTAGATAAAGCCAAGGAGACTCAAGGAAGCAAATACATGGGTACCCGATACATACGTAAAACTAGAGCCAGTCAATGCAAGAGGAATAAAGCTTCATCAGGCATTTATACAAACAATTGTATATTTTTAATTTCAAAATTTGAAGTAACCACAATTGTATTTTTCCCTCACAACGATAAAATCAGAAGCAGGAAAATATAAAGGTGGCAGCTTTACATCTCAACATTAACAAACCTTAAGTCAACTGTTAAAATGAATGCTATTCTTAAAAGATAATGTTAAAAATAAGCAATAGCAGATACAGCAATATCTTTCCCACCCCAGACTGACAAATACTCCACCTACAGCACAGACAGCCAAAGCAATAGCAACACAAAGTTTCACTACACAAAAGAAAACCAGAAAAGAATTCTCCCTTCCCCGTTACACTCTACTAGCAGGCCACCCTTTTTCCATAAAGTTTGTCATGCAATTACAATTAACAATTGTTCATAAGAGTAAAATGATGTTTGTGTTATTTTCTCCATCTAGAACTAAGATCTAGAAGTGTTAAAACTCTTCTTATTTTCTCCAAGAGGACATTCTTAATGCCAGACCAAGTTCCCTTTTGCAATAGTAATCTAAACCAAAAAGCTCTGAGCATCAGGCAACTCAAGCTGCAGAAAGTAAACAAGTCCAACTTGACTACTGATCACAAAAAATATTCTATAAGATATTGCATTCTTAATCAAAAACTAATACAGAGGTTGCTCTAAGGTGGTGAGTAAAAAGACGCAGAGGCTTTCAAACAGGATGGTTTTATTCCTTTGTTTTTAACCGATCTTTCTACAGTAGTGGGACAGGAAGCAGCAGCAAAGAGGGGAAGGAGAAAACAGTTTAGAATATACAGCACTTCCTTTTGGGTTGAGTTTCCGGAGGCTCGAGGGCAGCTAGGATAGCCTCATCAAACACATTCTTCAGACCTCTCTACAAGACAGAGGGGAGGAGAGAGAATAGCAGCCAGGTTAGAGGATTAGAAAGACTAGCAGATACAATAGCAGTCTGGATTAAATGAGCTGAATTCACTGAAGCAATGTGCCTTAAGAAAAATAATGGCCAGAAAGCAGATCTTAAGACCTTACTGGGGGAGCAGATAACCGAAGAGCAACTTCTTACCTCAAGAAAGGTAAACTGAGCAAGAAAGCAGTTTTATGAAAATGCCATATGTTGACTTCTAAAACAATCACACTTTGAAATGTACTATTACATTTTAATGAAAATGCCAGGAGAGAAAAATGGATATGTAAATACAAGAATAGATGCATTGTACAATTAAGCCTTGTAAATTCCCCAGTTTTTCTCATGAAAAGAATGGCACACAGATTTTGTAATCTATTACAATTTCAAGCTTCTGTGAATTCAGCCCCTGAATAACTGAAGGACACAAATAGCAGACTAACAGGCATGCTACATGTTTCTAGATTCAATGACATATCTGGATGGGATTAATCAGGATTTCAGAGTAAACCAGTTTCCCAGAACAAAAAGGTTCAGATATTTAGAAAGAGCGTTAATTGTTCAACAGTACCAACTGGGAATAGTTTAAAGAACAGACTCTAGAAACAGCATACACTTCAGTTATTCAGTAATGTTAACAGAGCAAGTAACTACCACCCAAGTCATAGAAAACAAAGAATGGGGTCCTAGAATGAGTTTTAGCAAGCAGTCCAATGCTTTAAGGTATCCGCATGGGTATCAGAGCATAAAAGCATGAAGTGAAAACGAAGAATATTCTCAGATCTACAGGAATTAAGATGCAGAAATACACTTACACCTCAGCCAGAACTCCAATGTGACAGTGTGACTCAGTAGTACTGGTATGTTGGGCCCAGGTCTATAGACTCATCTAAACTCATTTAAATCTGAAACCACAGGTTTACCACCCAAAGAAGTTTCACATGTTCTTTAGGTCAGTTTGACCCCAAATAAAAATTTCCCAAAAGTCCCAGAACATAGCTTCAGTAACAAGTGCAACCCCACACTACTCCCATCCTACTCCCACCATGGCATCCCAAAGGATTGGCACCTACACATTCTATTAGGTACAAAATAAATGAGAAATAACAATAAGTATTTAAAAAGAAGCAGAGGTTAAGTTTTCTTTTTTCCAAGTAATTTACAAAGTAGAAATGCTAAACAAAAGTTAAAGTTCTCTGAAATTCTTTCTCAACATCTAGGAGCAAATGTTGATAGTCAAATATAAAGAGAAGAAAGAATGAAAGGGAAATATACTTTATAAGGGAAAAAAAGTAGAGGACCACTATTAAAACTAGGGCATTCTTTAACAAGAAGCAAATCTTTCCTTGCTTATTGACAAAGATCAACTAATCCCCTACGAAACAAAACTAATCTTTGCTTTACCCACACTATCTGATTACGCAGAGTTCAGTTTTAGAGGAACCGACAAACAGAATCTGGAGTCCTAAAAGTTCTAGTTCCCAAAAATGAACAGAAATCCCATTTTCTATCTTCACCTGTTCTGACTTCTCCAAACTTCAAACTCTGGTAAGAAAATATAGCTGCTAAGACCTTTTCAAATTCTTATTCTCTGCAAAGTGACTTACTATATAAATCTGTTCATACTGTAAAAAAAAATCTTATATGGAAGCATCCAATTCTCTAAAATAATTTTTATCAGTGACCTAAAATTGGGTCCTGATGGCCTACTTGCCTCCATTTATCCCCAAAGCAACTCATATTTAGAGGAAAGGGGTATGCAACAGATGCATATAGTTACAATTTGACACACACGTTCCACAGACAACCTTCCCCCCACCCCCAACATACACACAAACATTTTTCTGAGGATGGTACAAAACACAAAAGCATCAGGCATTTTTTAAAAAATCTCAATCAGTACTGTACGTGAGAAGATGTAAACTGTTCTTTAGTTTTAAATATCTGCTTTTACAATAGAACTAAAAACTGCCAAACTGGGTTTGGAAGAATGTTAGGCCTTGAAATTATCCTGTACAATATCCAAATAAGAAGAAAATGTTACCTTTAAATATCCAACCTAGCATTAGAGATTATTAAATTACATCTAGGCTCTACATACTAAATACCTAGTACATGCATAATATGTAATTACATATGCCATTTACCTCAGTATATATATAAAATCAAGATTAATGTAATTTTTTAAAAAAAGAAACACTCTTCCTTCAAACCTGCTCTATTTTAATTAGGCATGCTTGTTCATTGTCGAAATGTCAATGCACCAATGCCAGTGAAATAAAAGTTCTATGCTAATTATTTCCATAATTTTTTCCTCTGCCCCCAGAACAGAGACTCAAAACAGGAGAAATGATCAGCAATAACCATGAAGGTGGAGAAGATGAAATCACACAGGTCAGTTATAACTCTCACTCTAAATACTCTTAACATTGCTCCCTGTCCTCAGAATCTGATGTTTCCTATCAAGCTTATGAGAAGAGTTCCAATTAAATCATTCAGAAAGACAAAAGAGAGGACCACATGAGGAAAGAATGCCTCCAAAAACATAAGAATAAAGACACTATATAAGCACACTTGAGAAATAGCTAAAGCAATTTCTTTCTCTGACACAAGTCTCTGTTATGATTAATTCTCTATCCCAGTTAAACTACCCCAGAAACAGTATAGCATCGATTATCAATTGCCAGAATTGACAAAAAAAGATCAGATCTATTTAGATGAAAATTTAAGTGGGAGGTGGGGGATCATGCAAATACTTGCTTGTAAATTTGTGCTAATCTGGACCTTTCCTGTAAAAAAAAAAAATCAGTACCTGACTACTACAAATAACTAAGTACAACATTGGGAAGCTCACCAATACAAGAGCTTAACTTAGAGAATAATGATTTTCTCTATAAACACAGACCTCTAGCAAAAGAACACACACTACAAAGCTGGTACTAGTCTTCCTAGAAGCTTTCTTGAGCATTGCAGACCACTGTTAGACATAATCCTGAATCCTAATGTTCACAGAAAGTATTCAACTGTAAACAGACATGGGGTTCCGCACAGTCCTCACCTGTGTGAGTGCAGAACACTCCACATACTTGACAGCCTTCAGGTCACGGGCCAACTTTTCAGCCGTCTCTGGAGTGATAGGCTTCTGTTTGTTCTTGGCAAGTTTCTCAATAGTAGAGGGGTCATCTCTGAGATCAATTTGGGTCCCAACAAGCAAGAAAGGAGTCTTTGGACAGTGGTGAGTTATCTCAGGCACCCACTAGAGAAAAGTATTTTAAAAAATAAACCTCTGTTAATCCAAAAGCCTCTAAAGCTATTAAGAAGTCAGTAGAAGTTCTGACAACCTTTTTCAGGGCGAGAATATCTGGCCAACTCACCTTTTCTTTCACATTTTCAAATGAGGATGGAGAGACCACTGAAAAACAGACTAGAAATACATCTGTTTGTGGGTAGCTCAGCGGTCGTAATCTGTCATAATCCTCTTGCCCTAGTGGAAAAAAATTAGAGAAATCAGCTAAATCTTGAGGTCCTCACAGCATTAAAATCACGAGTCAGTCAACGGATTAAGCATGCAGCTAACAGCACAGTGATCATTAACAAGAAAGCAACTTACTTATCTAATAAAATGTATGGCTTTACAGCATCCTATTTGAGAATATTATCACTTGGCAAAGTCTATTTAATATTTCAAGTCCTTAGGACAGCAGTGAATTTGTTATATATTCATTATAATGTGATAATTACCAGCTTATAGTTTTCAATCTTTGTGTCTATTAGCAACTCAACCATAAAGTAATGAACACAATAAACTGTTGCTACAGAAATGGTTAAAAATCAATCCTACTCAGATTTGGTTAAGAAATAATCACAGTGAAACCATCTAAGGAAACAAAGATCTCAGGGAAACCCAGCTGACAAAAATCCACTGCTCATTCATGACTCCAAAGCAGGTTTACATGTTTAGTTAAGACCAGTCAGTATCGGAAACCAAGAATTCCCAGAAAAAAACAATTCGGCAAGAATCAATGGGTGCTAAATCTTTGGGGGAAAATTCTGATGAAAAGAATATCTGAAAGGTCTAAAAGATTATCTAAAAATCACAAGGGAAAAACATAATTATATTGTGAAGAAACAGGACATTACTTTGAGTGATCAAAATTACCATCACCATGAATGACTGGAGTATCACGTTCCTCTAGATTTTTATCCTAAGAAAGACACATCACTATTGCAGTATTCCAAACAAATAACCTGAATCTAATCATGAGGAAACAGAGACCAAACCCAAAATAAGGAATATTTTATAAGGGGGAGGAGAAAGGATGAATCCATATTCTACAAAAATGATGTCATTGAAAGACCAAAAAAAAAAAAAAAAAAGGCTGAAGAACGAATTCAATTAAGAGACTAAAGAGATATGACAACTAAATGCAATAGACGGCCCTGTACAGAAAGCAGAAAAAAACTGGACCTAGATCAATTGACAAAACTGGAATATAGATGAAAGATTAAAGTACTATGTCGATGTTAAATTTCCTGACTATAGTTACACAATAATATCCATATTCTTAGGAAATACATACTTATTCAAGGCTAAACAGCTATGACGTATGCAACTTACTCTCAAATAGTTCAGGAGAAAAATTAATGTACATGTATGTTTAAAGAAAGTAATAAAGCAAATAGAGCACAATGTTAATAATTAGTAATCTGGTTAAAGGGTATATGGGGGTTCCTGGTACTAGTCTTGGAACTGTCTTGCAAGCTTAAAATTATTTTCAGATAAAAAGTTTTTTAAAATAGCCATACATATTTCCAAAACTGGGAGAAGAGGGGAGTTGCAAGGGAAGGATTTAACACTCCAATTCAAAACAACTATAACAATCTTATGTACTTAAAAACAAAAAAAAGTTAAGTATGTATTGCCACTGAACTGTACACTTAAAAATGGTCAAAATGGTAAATTTTATGTAACATGTGTTTTATCCAAATAAATTTTTTTTAATGAGAAAATAGTAAAGTTAAATATTTTGTATACCAATGAAAAAAATTTTTTTGGCCACTACTGAGAGAGAATATAAGAATTTAGAGTAGCTATTGAAATGTGTAATTAAAGCTGTTACTATTATTGCCAGTTAAATAATATATCAAAGTAGACAGCAAAGGTATCTTCAGGACAATACAGAAATTAAAAGTTTAAGGAGAAGTCAAAATAAAGGAGGTTATAAAACAATAAAATCACCATCTGCACCTCTAACATTCACTGAATACTTACTACAATAATATGCTACAGTTCATCAAAAGAATTCAAAGGTATGCACTTAGATGTCTAACTTTCACTTCCTATATTATAATGTAAAATTACATATGTGGAAGGGATTAAAATGGGCTTAAAGAAAACAAAATAAAATCAGCTCTAACTGAGCTCTAACACTAGCTGGAGCTTTGAAGTATTACATATCTAAGCTCCAATAAAACAACAAAAAATATTTTAAAAATAAGACAAAACAGTTAACAGAGCCTTGTAAAAAAAGAGATACAGCTGTTCATATAGCTTCTATTAGCCCTTTTCCCTATTCAAATGGAATATATTTCAAAAAATTAAGTCTGGCATAGACTAGAAAAGACTTCATTTTTAGTCATTCGGCCCCTGCAAGCAGTATAAGTGAACATGAAAACAGATCCAAGTCTATATTTCTGAGCACCACTAAGAGCATCTAAATGAATGTCCAATCTTTTATCTGCAACTAACCTTCTATTCAGATGGATCGGTGACAGAAAACAAATATAGCCATTATTTTTTAATACTAGGTCCAAAGCAGTATTAGTCTGTCCATTTATTTGTGATGAACAAGTCTACAATATCAATCTTTCTTTCCCAGAAGAGAAAAAAAATCAGAAGACTGTATAAACGAAAACAGGCTACCTTACCTCTACTTCTGCTACAAAGTCTACATTAAAGGAAATAGAATAAATACAGTCCCTGAGATGAGCAAGATTCTTCAATATCCAAGCATAATTTATCTAGCTAAAATTTATCTTCTGAGTATGTCACAAATGGCCATTATTCATTCAAGACAGAAGCAGTGCTATCATTTAGCATCCTTTAAGGTATATAGTATGATCAACAAAATTTCACTCTACTGTGTAAACAGGTTTGGACACAGTCTTAAATTACACCAACTCTAACAGCACACCAGCTCACTGCTTAACATTGTACGCATGTCAAAAAGCAAGACTACATCTCATGGGTGGCTGATCTTTTCTTTGGTTAGAACCTCATATTTAAAATTCAAATTCAAGCGAAATTAAGTCAGGTTGAACTGAGGACTCTAGTCCATATGAAAAATATGAAAGGATTTCATATAAAAAATGAGAATATTGCCAAAAAGCAACATTTTTAGAGAATTCTAGTAGGACATGATAAACACAAGAAAGCAAATAAATACTTTGTAGTATTTACCACTACAGGTTAAAACCTAAACATTTTTTCTCAACCAATTACTCAGCATTTAATGGCACTTAGTGGTCCTGCTTCATCTCTGCCATGGAGCTTACTCCTAAATCATCTCATAACACCTTTTAGGCTTATGGGGAAAAAATCCAAAAATAAATAGGGACGTTATGGACCCTGACATTCCTACCTTTTTATGTATAACATCTGCAAAAATCCAGACTATTATATGTTAGTGCAGAATTTACTGAAGTCTCAAATCTTAGTCAAAACACCCCTCTGGAAGATTCTATAATAACGCTAAACCAGAGACCAAGGCTATAATGAGTATCTCTATGGAGAGCACTGTTGTTCTCACTAACATAATTAAACAATTGCATAAAATGGCCAGATACTAGAAAACCTCAATGAAAGAAGAGTTTATTGTTTAAAAACAAAACAAACAAAAATCAGCTAAACTAGGTCAAACTACACCACTATGACCTGTTCTGAACATTATCAATACGCTAATGAGAAGAATATTAGCTGTGTCCAAAAAACATTCCAGTCGCTATGCAGTTTTTTTTAATGTAAAGTGTATGAATCATAAATACACAGCTCCTGAGTTTTTAAACATATATACACTTATAAATTTTGATTATTTATCATTCAACCTTCACAGCATCTCTGAATATTTTAAACATTTTACATTTCAAGGTATTAAGCTCCACACAGTTCAGTAACTTGCCAGCTCTCTAGCTAACTGGTCTGTATAGTGTTAAAGACCAAGCTTTCTCTTTTCTTTTACCATAACACCTGAAATGACAGAGATTGTGGTTACATTAAAATTTAAAAGATATCTTCCAAAAGCTGAACCTAAGAAAACAAGAGCATATGTAAATAAAAATGAGTATAGAGAAAAACCAAAAATTTAATGTAAATATAAACAAATGAACCAACTATATTCCCAATAACATAGCCACACTGAATGGGGAGGGGAAGACAAGTCCAAGGAACAAAGAACTTTGTGTGCTATTAGACTAATGAAAAAAGAATTGCAAACAAATCTTGAACTCTTATTTGTTTATCATAGTGGTATGGTATAGCAATTCTGAAACTATTTTACGTGTATGGTAGGACTGAAAATGAGTAGATGTATTGATCTTTTTGGGAACCAAGCTTCTAAGTATAGAAGAAAAAGTGATGAAAATATGATATTTGTGAAAGTAAAGGCAACTGACTCCTGGAGTTGGACTGAACTGGAGCTATCAACAAAAAGTCATTATCCAGATTAAATATGCTAATGTTATTTTCTTCCTTAGTGGATTGATGATAATTCAGGACAAGTCACTATGATGTAGAAATTAAATCAGGATAAAAAGTGACAAAAAATGTGTGTGAAAATATTAAAATGTTTGTACAGGAAAAGGTCTTAATAATATAAAAGAAAACTGCAAAATGGAGCACAAATGTTAACAAAAGAAGTTTAATTATGGTGCGATCGGCCACATAACACACTACCATGCAACCATGAAGACAACATACATCACTGACAGAGGCAACCATATTTTTTAAAGAGAAAAAGGAAGGTACAGAAAGGAGAAAAAAATAATATCCTTTTTTTTCCTCCTATGTATAAATACAATGAACGTAAAGGAAGAGTTCTGTTTAGGACATATACTAAGACATGATTGTCCCTGGATATAAATGCTTTTTTCACTTTCTCCTTCTGCTTATCTATATTTTATTTTTTCCTATAATAAGCAAAATCTGCATCTTTGCAATGAAGAATAACATTTAAAATTCTGACATAAAAAGGAATTGGTGGTAGTAGGGTAATGATTATACAATACGGGAAAGAGCCTATGATAAGCATATTAAGCTAAACAGAGAATTATACAGACAGCAGTAAAACATAAGCAGAAAAAAAGAACAAAGTAACTCTGGGGACTCATAGCAAGAATTTAGTGTTGTTACTAGAGAGGTAGAAATACAGCCATGAGACAGAAGAAGTGCCCTATCTCTGATCTTAAATATTATTTAAATATAACTGTTAGAGTTGCAGTTATAGGAAGACTATAAAAAGAATTCGGAACAAAATGACATGGTCAACAGATTAAATGCAACCAATTAAAGGAAAGTCAGAGGCCATCTCAGTGGGGATGAAAGCTTTAGTGGAAAGAAAACTGAGTTAACAGTATAACTTAAACCACGGAGCGGGACTCTAAGATTAAGGGCTTTGGAGAAGGAAGTGGAGTTGCCTCAAGTGTATCAAAGACAGGAGGCTCATCCTGGATACCTGATCTCCAGTGTCGGTCAAAAAAGTTCTCTGACTTATAATGACCTCAACCACTTGAGATAGAAACACCCCCAACTTGCCTGGGATGGTAAAATTGTTTAATGAATGTCTTTTAACTCCCAGAAAGATTCAGAATCTAACACAGAGATGGAATAAAACAAATATTATTGTCAATTTTAAGTAACGTTTAGGAATAACCTATCCTTATTTAAGTGTCTATAATATTTAAAATAATGTCATATTAAAAAATATGATAGATCAGTTTTCTGATTCCAATTTAAAATGTGTAATTCAGTAACTGATCTTAAACTTGTGGTTTTTTAACCGAAAATGTTAAGAAATATGAAGTATATAAATAATACTGTTTAAGATAAATTAAAACACAGGAAATCAAAAGTTATCAGGTTTATTAAAGTATGTATATAAAAACTTGAGACTGTTTTACTTGTCAAGTCAGGCAAACTGAACTGCTTAAAATAGAAAATTGAATACATTAAATTTATAAATGCAGTTTAATATGCTGGAAAAAATTTAACACAGTTGTAAATTAGGCTGATTGGGATTAAAATCTTGCCAGCCTAAGTTAAATAAACCAGTATTAATCAAAGGACACTGGCCACCTTGAGAATGATTTGTTAAAACTATTTTAATAAAAATTTTAATAAGTTGTGCAAATAAATTTAAAGGCTTACCTACTCCAAGCTACTTATGGAAGAGAAATAAAATACGTCCATACAAAGACTTGTATACAAATACTCACAGCATCATTAATAGCTTAAAATTGGATCTCAAATATCTATCAACTCATAAATGGATAAATTATGCTATATATAGAGAATTAAATACTACTAGCAATAAAAACAAACAACTGATACACACAACAGAGATAAATCTCATGCTAAGTAAAAGAAATCAAACACTAAAGACTATACATATTGTATAATTCCATGTATATGAAATTCTAGAAAAGCAAAAGTGGAGTGACAAAAAGCAGATCTGTGATTTCCTGGGGCCAGGTGAAGGGAAGGGACTGTAAAGGGCACAGAAACTTTTTAAGTATCTTGATTATGGTGGAGGTTACATGATGATATAGTCAGCAAAATTAATCAAAAGGAAAACTTAAAATACGTAAATTCTATTGTATTATGTACTTCAATATATAGACATAAAAATAAGCTGTGAAATTTGGAAATAAAATTTAAAACTAATTTTCAACCCCAAGTAGCCATAATTGTCTTTTCTCTGCATACAAACTGCTTCCAAGGGCATATATAAAACAGAAAAATCCCTCACCTATCACAATACAGGCAGGTCATTATTTCATTTTCTCTATTTTCCAAGTTTCTAATATACCATTACTCTTATTTTTAATTCATAAAAATTTTAAAGGCCTAAGACACCATTAGAAAGCCACTGATCTCTAAACTTAACTGTTTACTATTATCTCTCCATTTCACCCTCCCAACTGAATCCAGACAGTTCCCCAAAGTGGGCAGTATAATAAATTCCATTAATGCAATGTCAACTGGCAGACAGTGAGAGAGTAACTCAAAAAGTGAAAAGTTTTAGAATTCCTGCAAAGTAAAAGGATAACTTTCTGAAAATTTCCTTTTGCTAACTGAGCTACAAATAACACAGATGACAGGTCAGAAATTAAGAGGTACAGCCACTGTTAAAACAAGAAGAAATAACACTGAGGAATTCAGTATACTGAAGAAAGTTGTTCCTTTCATTTGAAAAGCTGACCACAAATGTCAATAATTATGAGCTAGATATTGGTTCACTCTCAAAATACTTTCAAATGTAGTATAAAATAATAAGCTTTATATCATAAGAAGCTATCAGTACATATGTTATACAAAGACACATATTAAATAGCCTTCAAATTTCAGGGAGTGATAATACAGCTAATATACTCTGCTCTCATCCAACTTTATTTCCTTCCACACCATCCACACAGGGTACTCCAAACTCCTATTTGACATTCCAGGTCTGGGACTGCCTCTTGGTCAAACATCAATCATCATGATAGTCAATCCTTCCAACTATTATTAAAAGGCAAGTTGTTTGCTAAAAAGCTAGTTTCGCAAAATTTTCCAAAAAAGACAAACCACCAGCAACTATCATAGTTATAGACCAAAACATTATAAAAGATATCAAGTTTTCACCTGCAGTATCAAAAAGTCCAAGAGTATATGGCTCTCCACCAATCATAACTGTGACTGCATAGTTGTCAAAAACCTAAAAACACAAAAATACAACACTGTTAGTATGCAAGAGGATGGTCAAAATGGGATAGAACAACGCTTAAGCTAAAGCAGTATTTCCTTCCTAAGACTCAGTCCTCTCTTAGTCCATCTTCCTTATCTAACCAACCTTGCATGAGCTAAATGCTTCTTGGAAAAAGTGACAGGGGACATTTTCTGGAGTGTCTGCTCTACCCCAGCGGCCTCAATAAAAAGCCACAGAAGACTGAGCGGTATCCCAGGAGCAGAATCCCTAGCTATGAAAAAAATCCTGTTCAAGTTTGAAATTTTTGAGACAGTAAAGTTTACCTCAATGTTCAATCTGATTTCTAAGAAATTATTTATTTCCTCACAGACCATTTCCTTTTAATCTAGAATTAAAATCTCCTAGATCCCGGAAAATCTTTTCTCCTTCATGGTTTAAAACAAGAAGAGGGTACCAACACACCCATTAGAGAGAAACAAAGGTTCTATCAAGGTACTCAAGGAAAGTGTCCAAGAAAAGGCTGGCAGATTATTTGTTATTATTTCATGAATAAAACTCATGCTACTGGGTACAAACTACATAACCTAAGGTACCTTCTTTGACTAGATGCTTTATTTGTAAACAGACTATAAAACCCATGACAAACACAAAAGATACTAATATTGGTCGTACTAAGTTATTTGTGAAAATGGGAGGTAATGGTATGAGATGAAAAAAGACCCAACACTAAGTCACAGATGCTTCTGAATTAATTTACAATTGAAAAGCAATGATTTCCAACTAGGAGAAGGATATATTTTAACCTTTTAGCTATCTAACACTAATTTTCTGGTTCATGTTTTAATGGGTTAGTAGCTTGTTTAAATGTAAACAAGAAGGGAAGCAAGGGCACGTGAAAGGTGGCAGTTAAAGGAAAGACAGTTCTTGATGACAAGAACAAGTAAATGTAATGAATGCAGTTAAGCTCTCAAACCATATAGGTTATTTTCTTAAGTCATACTTAACTCTTTTGTAGAGAACCACATACAAACACATATTTAAAACACCCATGAGCCCACCTTAAACAGAACACCTAATAACAAGTCATTAAACAGACTCAGAAATGTTTATAGAAAATAATTTTAATGGAGACTGAAACACAAAAATTTTGATAGTTGCCCTTACTGTGAAATAAGATATATATATCTCTAAAAGTCTCCTGAAAATTCCTTCACATCCTCAGAACTTCTTTCATTTACAGTGGGCCAATACAAAAATATGATTTTGTATTTAATTATTCCTCCAAATTCTCCCCCTCAAAGAAACCTAATCTTTCTTCCTACAGCCTTAGCCTACCTCAATCATTTTACCTGCCTTGGGACATTACAGACTATCAATTCCAATTAAACATAACAAAGTGGGCAGTATAATAAATTCCATTATTATACTACCAAGCCTTTAACAATTCACCCTCCTAATAATGTTCATGTATCTGAAGATTAACCTAAAGTACATTTTCTTCCTTTTTACTTACAAACAATACTAATCCCATATTAATCTACATAGATGCTTTTTGCCCCTAAAATAGCTCGCTTAACAGAGATGACTGTTGCCAAGCCAGGCCAACACTACTCCCCTCCCACCACTGAATGGACATCTATGTTTAACATAATTACACCACTGAGTTGGTCAAACAACCCGGGACAAACACTGGATCCCCAAACTCACTCTTTCACGAGTGACTGTTACTCTGAATAACTCTGTCTGTCTCTCTTTCACTTCATTAAATTTGTTACTCCTCTTTTTCCCTTTACTTTTCCAAGGAGGTGTTAAGATTTGTGGGAAAAAAACTCCCCAAAGCTTCTGTTGGTGTTCTCATAACAAATGCAGGTGTTCTCTGCCCCTAAAAACCAGTTTGGAGCTTCACTACTGCTAAGAGCAGCTCCTGAAGATTCTCTTCTACTATTCTCTTTTAAGGAGAATAAGTACAGACATACTACTTTCTCAGAAGTTACCAGACCCCCAAAAGCATCCTAGAGGACCTCTAAGCACTCATTAATCAAAAAAAAAAAGTCACCTCATTCCAAGATGTAGAGCATACTTCTCCAAACTGAGACCACCACTCTTTAGAATCTTGTCTATTGGAGTTTTGCCTCCCAGCACTTCTTGCAAACCCTTGTGTCACCCCTTCTGACTTTCCACTGATTTTTCAGCTGTTTAATTTTAAAGTGTATATAATTTACCCATGAGAAGTCAAGATCTTTAAAAACAGGAAACAAAGGCAGACAACAGAAAAATTTCAGTACAGAGAGTTTTCAAAAAGGTATCAAATTATAATACATTTCACTACCAGATAAATGCTTTTATACTTACAGTTGGTACATACTCAGATGGAAATTTGTTTGTTGTATAGGATATCAGGAGACATGTTTTACCAACGGCACCATCGCCTACGACAACGCACTTAATTGTCTGCATTGCTGAAACAGTTTTCTATCCACTTTAAATATTTCAAATCCGATGATGACCTACAAAGAGAATTAAAATCGTTTATTTATTTGTACTTATATATGTATTTTTTTCTTCACCTAACAATAGGTTCACTCTTTCAGAGTAAGAACAGAACTAGCACCCCATTATTATGGCTGAAAGAACCTAAAAAGGGAAATAGTGACTTGCTCAAAGTCACAATAATAAATAAAAGTTTCTGATCCCTGGTTTTTTGACTTTGTTGGATTTTAAAAAGTCCACAGTGATGTAAAAAGCAGCATGATTTCTTTTTATAATGAAAAAGAAGAGGCTGTTTCAGAATGAATCCCATGTACTATGCCAAGTATTGTTTTGTGACACTTCTCCTTAAGTTGTATGTGTACACGCATGCATGTGTGTATGTGTACCAGACTGCAATAAAAGCCACTGTTTTAAAGAATGGTTCATATATCCAACCCTAGAGCTATAGTTACTCAGATTATAACAACGAGCAGCAGAGCACCACCACCTCCCTGCCCCGTAACAGATGCGCAACATAAGGAACTGGACAAAGATGAGGGTGATCCATCATCTCACCAGCTGTTTTAGCACCAGGCTTCCTAGTTACTAATTCAATATTCATGGCATGAAGAGGCCAAAACCTGTATTTTCATAATGCAAAAGATTAAAGCATACTGACATAAACAGATACAATTATTTTAGCTTCTCTTACTACAGTCCTCCATTCTAAGAAGCTAACAATTACAAATGCACCAAAGATTTATTATATTTCATCAATCCTAAGATGCTTGTTTTCACATTTAAACAACTCTACAATAAGAACATGTCTTTACTGAAGGTTCCCTACAATCATTACCAGTCATTCTTTTCCACACATTTTGATATCTACAAAGTTGGGACAAATGACATCTTAGAGTCAATGAAAATTTTTAAGTTTTTTCAGAAGAATAAAAAAAAAAAAAAAAAACCAAACCCCTGTGTACCTACATTTTAAAATTAAGCCCTATTTTGATTATATTCCTGAAGGGGTTACAATTTCTTGTTGGCTAGAGCTGCCACCTTATTAAACATAAAAATGTCATAGAACCACTAATTCTAGATTAGATGTCATGCCTATAAGCTCCTACAATACCTCTCACAACTCTTAATCATGATTTATAAATGCCTGTTAACGTCTATGTGTATACATCAGGAGTGAGTAACCCACAGGAAATGCACACTCACCCTTTCCTCATCAAAACCATCTGTTTTTCTTTATTTAACCTCTTTTTATCCTTTTCCTTCTCTTTCCCCTCTAATCCACTAGAGAAGCACTCATACTAATATAACATTAAAGGTTAAAGATCTTGATCCCTAACTAATCAAACACATTGAGTATTAAATTAATTCTAGAGAACTGCTCTAGAAGAATGTCTTTTACTTAATAATAAAGACCAAAAAAACAAAAACAAAAAAAACCCCAAGGTCTTCTATAGAATTTCTTTTCAATTCAGAGTGAAGAAAAGCAGAGACAGTTCTGATCATCCTGCAGAATATTTTCCAGAGGACTACAAATCTATTTCGGGTTCAGTTCTTGTACTTTCTATTTCTCCTGACCATTAGTATGAGGTAATTTTTTACATAGAGTTTAATCATAAACACTGAATAGAAAGTAATGTTTGATCACAGTAGCAGAGACTGCTAGCTGTCTGCCAACACTTCCTCTCTTCTTTAGTAACAGAATTTTTACCTAAGCATATATCACCTAGTAAAGACTACATTTTCTAAATTCCTTTGTAGCTAGATGTGACCATTGAGACTAAGTTTTAGCAAATGGGAGTGGACTAGCCTTAAAAACAAGGGGTAGTGTCTCTCCTATTCTAGCCTTTAGGCTGGGATGCAGACATGATGATGGAAGCTGAAGCAGATATACTGAACCACAGACAGAAATTACATGTTAAGGATGAGTAATACAATAGGAGGGGCCAGCTCTGAAGAAACTCCCAGGACTTTTACATAAGAAATAAACTTCTCTCTCATTAACCCCTAGTATTTTGGATTTCTTTGTTACAGCAGCATAACTGAAATCCTAATTACTGTATTTCATAGACTCTAAGAAAACAATGATTTTAAAATATATCCTAAATTCAGAGGTGTTTAATGTGGGAGAAAATATTTTAGAATCAATATAATTATAGCAATATTCGGATTTATCAAGTAACTTTACAGTAAATTTGACAACTTTTGAGACTGTCTCAAAAACATCTGAGATAAATGCTGTTTTTGAGTTTTAATTGTGGTTTAAGTCAAATTATTGTCATACCTAAATATAAAGTTCCTTATCTTCATTCTGTATCTAGGACTTATAACCCATACTAATAAGCAAAAACAAGATCAACAGGCTGTTTATAAACTTTAAACTTCTAGTGAAAGAAGAGCTATCCTTTCTTGAAATTTCCATTAAAATTTCCTAGGGAATAAGAAATTGAGAACAAAAAGCTTCCATGGTTAATGCCATGAATAGGACTGCCTATTCATGGCTAAATCACAATCTTCCACAAGCTGTGATGGAGAAGGTCAGAGCTCATTTAAAATATTACCAAAGAGTCTACGGCCATGCCACCCTGAACAGGCCCAATCCTTTCTGATCTCAGAAGCTAAGCAGGGTCAGGCCTGGTTAGTACTTGGATGGTACCTAGGAAGCCCGGATGCTGTAGGTGTAAAATAATAATAACAATAACAAATAAATAAAATAAAATATTCCAAAAGAAAACTATCATTAATAACTGTATTAAAGAATTTACATCTGATTCAAGGTGAATTCCTTTTATATTATAGATATATTTGGAAATGCCATCAAAATGAACTGTCTCAAGGAGTCCATTCACAAATAGCAGATTTAGAATACAGTACTGTTTTTTGTGTGTAGTGGAAACCTGAAATGCAGTACCTCTCTATCTCTGACACCAACAAGACAATGCTAAAATGAGATCATTCTGGCCACCAGGAAACTTTCAACACTTTCAACAGGGATACAACACAATCTGTGGTAGAAGAAATCTATGATGCAAGTTTAGAGACAAAGGTAACAGTATTTCCAATTAGCGCATCAGTTTTGAAAGTGTAATTTTAAAAAGTATTTCTGCATTCTTAAGCACAAATTCATTATAACTAAATGTCAATTTTTCTAAGGAAGATCTTTAAGATTTTCCAGTGGAAGGTAATAGGTAAACAGAAGTTGTGTAAGAGAAATGTTCTCTGCATACAGTTTAGATAGATCACTAAACAAACAATATTATTTTGAGAACTTTTAGAAGTCCCTATCTTTTCTGACTAGGAAAAACAGCCCTAAGCCAATTGGGTCTTTCTTGCGTGTCTGCCTAATAAGCTGGAAAGAATATCCAAAACACATAAACTTAATACATAAAGTAATAATTTTCCTAACCTGAAGTCAGAAAAGTCTGGGTTTTAATCTCTGCTCAGAGCTTACTAGTGACCTAATCAAGTTTCTTAATTGCTTTTGTCTCCATTGTCTCATTTGTAAAACAGAACTAATTATGTCAAAACCTCGCACAGTTATTATAAAGATTAAATAATATGAAAAGAGCTGGCTCGTAGCATGTACTCAATACACATGACTCCCTCTACCAAATGTCCAACTAAATTGATCCCATCACATCTATTTTAATGCAGTGGGTCAAAATTTACATGGTACTTTCTTCTTTCTTTTCATGTTTTGCACACAGCAGGCACACCAGAAACACAGGTTAAAATGAACTGAGTATATTTGCTATTTAACTAATGACACAAAAACCAAGAAATCCACACAAATATTTCTTCACCTAAAGACTCCTGTATTATTTCATTCTGTATTTCCTGTATTATTTCTGTATTTATAGAGTAATCCCCAAAACCAAGTTATCTAATAGGTGTTAACAAAATAATTTAGGTATGAGAAGAGACCCACCACTATCTTTAAATATCAAATTAAATGCTTTTTCAGTTTATAAATCATCACTGCCTCCACGCAAACTAAGAAAAATCTGACAGTTATTACCTTTTATAATCTTTTTCCTGTTATGCCTGAATTCAACCTCTAAATAAGCAATTTCAAAATTATCACCTCAGACCACCAGAGCCAGAATTACTTTGGAATGGGTTTGTTAACAATTCAGATCCCTGGGCCTCACCCTAAATCTAATAAATCAGAATTCAACACTCCCTATGTAACTCTAATGTGCAATGAAGTTTAAGAACCACTGTCCTATATGACAGCAAGACAAGGAATACCAGTAACACAAGGATCTAAACTAAGATAAACATTACTGGCATTTTAGGTCGTCTAGCAGTTTCTTAAAAGTAGAATCCGAATTATCAATCTGAACTAATTGTACCAACCAGGCATTTTACATATTTAGTAATGAAAAACTCACACTGGATATTGAGAGATCATAAACTAAGATACTTCAGAGGTGCTTCAATCTGAAAGTGTTTTCAAATAACAGTGATAGTAGCAAACACTTATTTGGCACTTACTATGTGCCACATACTGTTCTAAACACACTACACATATTCATACATTTCATTCTCCCAACAACCCTATGAGGTGTATATTATCCCCATTTTATAAGTAAGAAAAGCGAACTTAAGTAACTAGGCTAATATTAATGAGCCAGTAAATGGTAGAACTGAAATTTAAACCCAGGCAATCTGACTGTCAAAAGCCCCTGCTCTATAACACTGTACTATACTATCTGGCCTGGAAACTGACATTAATAAAAACAAACATGATCACTGCAAATGGAGGTGGCAAGTACATACCCATGAGAGTGCCAGCACTGGAAAGAGGAAGGCAGAAGAGGAAGCAAGAAACAGGAGTTAAGTTCATTTCCTGTTTCTTCACCCTGCAGACAACTACTGAATTTTATTGGGGAGAAAGAACACAAGAGAATAAGAATTGCTCTTCCCCTTTCTCTATAACCACAAATCTTCCATTTCTTAGGTTTCCTGACAGTTCAGCAATCTGTTGGAAACTGTAAGTCTCCTGTTAAGAGCACTGGTTCAGGAGTCAGACTGGCTCTACCACTCTAGCTACGTGACCTTAGTCAAGTTATTTAACTTCTGTGTCTCAGTATTCCTTCAAAAGATAAAAACAGTAATACCTTCCTCATAGGATAAGTTGATTAAATAAGATAATATATGTATGTAAAGTATTTAAAACAGTGCCTGGCATACAGTAAATGCTTAGTAAATGTTAGCTATTACTTCAGTGATTAAAGAAACTTTTAAGACAATATAAGTTTTAAAACATCAACAATTCCAACTCAGAAAGCAGCACATTTTTTTTCCAAAATAATTACAGTACTCATTGTTCCTACTAAAAATGAGTTAAATATAGAGCTATCATTACAAAAGTGGTCATTCCAGAGTTAAGTTCCAATTTAATTAACTATTCTACAAAGCATCTGACATGTATTATTAATAATTTCATGTATTAAAATGTCACCAGATGACCCACAAAGGGGGAGGAAGCAAGTTACCAGGGAAGAGACTCTGTTTTGCAATACGTACAATGCCAGCTTCAACGACACAGAGGAAACTAGGCCAGACATGTTTGTATATCCTGTTAACTTCCCGTTAAAACAACGTCTAATCACTATGGCAGCTAAGAGGCTATGTAGTTCCAAATACCATTTTGCTATTCAAAGTGGAAAAGTTATTTTGCACAAATAACTAAACACTTCCCTTTTTAATAATGAAGTTCATTTGCACTAGAACTTAGAATTGGGGTTAAGCAACTTAAAAGCATAAAAAATGATTCTGCCAATCACAAGAAAAATAAGTTGTAAAATAATGTATACCTTCTACACTTCTCTATACCCATCACTCCATCAGCCAGCCACACCACAACCCTTATTTCCTAGATTCTTAAATGCTTTGGGGGTCCAATGACTCTTTGAGAATTTCAGAACTAAAGTCCCTTTAGTTTTCTGGGATCCTTGAGCTCTAGATAAAGAATGAGAAGCTTTTTTTAAGAGAAATATCCCTTAATGAACTTAACCCCATCATTTTGCAGATACTCTAGTCTAAACGCAAAGGACTTGCCCCAAAGCCAGAAAGTTAACTGCGTTGTATCCTGACATTCTTTTCCAACTCTTCAAATATCTGGCACATACAGAACAAGCCACATAAAGACAGTTCTTGTTGAACATTACAATTTGTTTCCAGAGTCCTCCATAAACAGGAAATAATCTTAGAGAACTGTGGCATTTATTCAAAAAGTCAAAGCAATACATATTCTGCTCAAAGGTATTTGCCCTAATAGAACGCCAAAGCAGCTTAATATGATCAGCAGTTGCCTCAGTGTTTAATAATAAATGTACCCATTCCAATTTGAAAAAAAAAATTGTAATTCTATAAAATATCTTTCAATTAGTAAAAAATAGACAACCTGTGTTGGAAGAGACAGTCATCCATGGATTTCTCATGCTCCTAACCATCTTGCTGGATATCTGAGAATGCAAAGGCCCTGACTGCTCTTACACAGGCCATAGCAGAGAGCTGTGTTTGCAACAAATGACCTTGAAGGGCACATCAATGTCTCCTTCTGGGACAAAGAGCAAGCTTGTTTCTCACTTGCTATTAAATAGTGGGTTCCCCAAGCTCAGTGTTTCTCTGCTGTGACACAAATTCACTGCATCTCCTGCATGGAAATTTTAGGGATAAGGAGAAGCAACACACACACAACTGATCTCCTGCTGCTGGCTGCGCCTTAATTAAATCCTTTGTCTCTCACCCAGTCTCATGTCTTCTTCCAGTATTCATAAAACAATACCAGACTAAAATATTAGCTTGTAAGGAGAGTGAAATAAAATCCAAGACCCTGTTTACTTGATTGAGCTTCGTGAGAAATAATCATTTTGTTGTGAATTTTTTATGTGTAAATATAGCAATTAGATATTTCTTAAAATAATAAATTAGAAGCTAGGTAAGAACACCTGGTCTTAAATATTTTATTCGTTATCTAATTTTTTTCCTTTATAGGAAAATCCTCCTGAGAAAAAAATTTTAAGACATTTTTCCACCTTCTCACTCCCAAGCCAACCAACACATCTTCTCTAGGAGCTGACTGGTTGCTTTAATTTGTTTATGTTCCACAAATGTCTATTCTAACAGGAAATTAACGCAAATCATAATCCTATCAAGAAATATGATTCCTCTCAGTGATCTTATAAAAATAAGAAATTATGTATTAACTTGTTTTACTTTAATAAGGCTAATAAAATTTTTAATTTTTCAAAAAGCAAACAAATCTTATTTTGTTCTCTTCTATCCTTGAATAGCTGTTAGTAACCTTACTTTCCCCCAAAACTTCTACTTATTCACCTCTAGAAGCAAGTCAGTATAGACATTTAAAGGACAAGGTCTCCATGGAACATGTCGAAGAGCCCTGTTGTTGCTTTTCTCTTGTTGATTTTTGACATGAGATTGGTGAATACATACAAATTGGCAGATAGTTCACCAAAAAAATAGTGGAAGAAACCAGAGAAACAGACTCAGGCAGAAAGTAAGTGACAACAGCACTACCACAGCTTTTGATTGTTGGAAAAATACTAGGGTTTCCCTCCACCATCCTGTATGTACTTTTCAGATGCATAAAACAAGTTTCTTTCAGTTTTTGACAAATACATACCACCTTGAATTCTTCATATATACATACAAAATGGCTGCAAAACTCCTAGTATCTCCAGCTGCCAATTAAATGCATTAACACATAAAAAGTGTTGGATGGCAAATATTAAGCACTTAAAGCATTTATTCAAATTGCTCCATTTTCTGCCACTTGTGACAGAAACTGACATTATGTTGTGAAGTCACAACCTACATGAGAAAGCTGAGAGGCAAGTCTTAAGGTTCTATGTGTCCTTGAGATGACAAAAATGAAACGAGGAAAAATGCTGACAATAGCACTCATAAAATGAAAGATTATGAATCTATGTGGTAAAAGATGTTTTCGGCATTGCTAGACAAGTTTGTTGTGTCAGCTTCATTCCTGAAAATGACTTCACTCCAAAATGTCTGATCCAGTCAGAATGCAAATCCTTATTTTTACTATAATGATGAGTTTCCCTTCCTCAAATTGGCAAAAAGGAAAGAACGCCAGCCAGTCATTATTTCACATATGACAAGAAAATAAATAACATTTAAAAATCCAATTAGTTCATATTTAAATAAGTTATATGTTTTAAATATAATATGTCAAAACAATTTGGAAAAATTAAAAAGTGCAATAACATATAGGAGTACTAAGTGGTTGATTAGAAGAGAATGGAAATTACAATGAGCTTTTCCCTCAAAATATTCAAGACTAGTAGATTTATTCACTCATTCAACAAACCCTATTAAGCATCAAATAGGTGCAAAGCATTGTCCTACACATAGCCATATTCCAGTATGCCTGCAACAAAGTCCATGTCCTCTTGGGGCAACAATCCTAAGTAGGGAATGCCAACAATAAATAGACATCATCCCTCTCGTACCTCCCAACATAGTCTTCCTTCATTACATTACTGATAATGACACCTTTATATGCAATTTTCCCATTCTGGGAAAAATTTAGGGCAACATAATTCTATTCTCTTAATTAAGAAAGGGCAGTTTCGTGCAAAAGACCAGATAACAAAAGATAAAAGCATTTTGCTTATCCCAAATCTCAAATCTGGATTTGCCACAGTTGAGATCTAGACAGTCTGGAGGAAAACAGGATTGACATTGCTCAACCAGTTTCTTTGCATCTTACTCTGCCCATCTAATCAATTGCCAATTGCCTGTTACTATTTAAATGATCTAACATGGTTTAGTTCTTATTTCAAAGTTTATGCCTTTATTCACATCATCTCTCCAAACCATGGATGTCTGACCTTACAACTCATCCTATTTCTATGCTAACTTTCCACCCCCAAATCCCATCTTATCTGAAACTCCTTCCCTAAGTATTTCAGCTATCAAAAACTGCCTCAATTTTCTGAACTCCCATGGCGCAGCCTTACCTCTTAAATCTCATTATTTCTTACTCCTCTACTTCACTCTCCATGCTCTAGCTACTCAGGTCTCTTTATAGTTCTCAAACATGCGAGGCCCTGTCCTGCCTTCAGGTGTTCATATTTGCCAAGAATATTCCTTACCCAGTTCTAAAAGCTGCTGACTTCTTATCCTTCAGATATTAGCTCAAATCATCAACTCAAAAAATAATCCCCCTAAGCACATTATCCAGAGTAATATCCAATTCCCTCCTTCCCTACTTCTATCATATTGCCCTTTTTATTCCTTTTATAGTATGGTTTTAATCTATAATTATCTTGTTATTTGTTATATTACAGTAAGGGATACAGATAAAAAATAAGAAAATTTCTGTAAAGGCAGGGCTCTGCAGTATGTATTTCTAGAAAATAGCTCAGTACTGGGCACAGTAAATACTGAACAAGTGAATCACACTGACTACTTAATCATGCTGTTTTTATGCTAATGGGCTTGTGCTTATTCTAATATTTTAGGATCTCTGAGAGAAAAATTAGGCTTATAGTTCTTTCCCTCCCAAGTCACCTAATACAATACTGAGCATATACTTAGAGCAAGAAAAAATAAAAATTAAAAAAATTTTTAAAACCTTGTTAACTAAAGTAATAACATGAAAAAAAGCATATGATTTCTAAAGACAAGCAAATATGGGTTGCAATGTCAGTTCCACTTTAATGTGTGGGATCCTGGCAAGTTACTTCACCTCTATATCTTAATTTTCTCATCTACACAATAACATCTAACTCAAAAAAAATTGCTATAAAGAGAAATGAAGTAATGTATATAAAGCAACTAATATATCACCTGGCACAGAGTAAACGCTTAATATGGTATCTTATCCTCATCCCCAATTAAAATTTGCAAAACACAAAATGGCCCTATGATAAATATTAGAACTACTACTGTTAAATGAAAACATCTAAACACTACAAATAAGAGGAAACTCAGAAAACCCGTGCTTCTACTTGACAGGGTTATTTGCTAACTTGATCAATCCTTTTTGAAATCCTCTCACTCTGATCTGAAAGAACAGTTTAAACTAAATTTCATCTTTGTAGCCAGAGAATTCCGAATGTTACAAAAAGGATTGTAATCCACCTCTATTTTAAGAAGAGACAAAATAACATTACTTAATCATACAACAAACACTTATCAAGTCTCCAATATGGCCAAGGAAGACAATACAGAGTAGCAGTCAAGCACAGAAGCTTTCAAGTCAAGGAGCCCTCAGCTCATAACCCCATTCTTGTATGACTTTGAGCAAGCTATATAACCCCTTAAAGACTTTATTTCTCCATTTGTAAAACAAATAGCATTAACATCATAGGTTGTAAGAATCAGTTACTCCTCTGTAGGTAGCACTTAACTCTCAAATATGAGCTCTTTTTTTATCATTGTGAAATAACTCAGGTAAGCAGTCAACTGAGAATCTGATTAGGCAATCTTGTGTAGGGAACTGTGTTTATATTCTATCAAAGTGCTAACTGAAAGTCAATCATGTATCTAGAAAACAAAATGTGGTTTCAGATTAGGACATAATACACAAGACAAATTTTTGCTTTCAAAAAAATAAAAATACCAGAAACAATAAGGAACAAGGTTTCTATATACAGGCCAAAATGTAACATTCTTTGACCAGACAATTCCATTTCTAAGACTTCTCCAAGTTTGCAAAGAGGTAGGCACAAAGATATTTACCACAGCCTGGTTTGTAAGAGCAAGATTAGAGATCACATACATGTGTACCAACAGGGAACTGGTAAAATAGGTCATAATACAAAGGAATATTATTCAACTATTAAAAAGAATGAGCTATAGTGCCTGTTATAGATTGGACTGTATAAACCCTCCTCCCAAAAAACTGATGTGATGAAGTCCTAACCCCAGTACCTCAGAACTATGACTGACTGTATTTGGAGATAGGGCTTTAAAGAATTAAGGTAAAATGAGGTCATATTGGTGAGCCCTAATCTAATATCACCGGTGTCCTTATAAGGACGTTAGGACACAGAAAAGAGGAAAGACCAAATGAAGACTCTAAAAGTAGGCCATTTATAATCCAAGAAGAGAGGCCTTCAGGGGCAATTAACTCCTGTCAACACCTTGATCTTGGACTTCTAGCCTCCAGAACTGTCAGGAAATAAATTTCCATTGTTTAAATCACCCAGTATGGTACTTTCTTATGGTAGCCCTAGCAAACTAATACAGTGCCAACATGGAAGATCTCCAAAATATATTAAGTTTTAAAAAGCAAAGTGAAGAACAATGTGTATAACATGTCAACTTACATGAATTTTTAATGGAGAGAACACATATATATACTTACAGGTACAGAGACTATCTACAAAGACACATATCTGCTAGATAACAGTGGCTGCTTCTGGGAAGGGAATATGGGTGTGTGGGACGGGTAGACTTTTCATCATATTCTCTTTTCTACTGAAGTTTTCACCATATGCATATAATATTTCCTTTAATTATAAAAACAAAACTACTAAAATGAGAAGATCTCTAAGACACATCCAACAATTAAGAATAACACCATCAGCAAACCTAGTCTAATAACTAACAAGTCCTGATAAACCAAACTCACCAAACTCACCAAAATACTCGACCTATTTCACTAGCGTAGGCATTTTTTTTTTTGGTAGTTTCTTTTCACACCACTTGTCTTAATAATCTACTTCATCCACTTAGTATGACAATGTAAATCACTCAATTTACCAATGTATTTCAACAATTAAAACATTTGTATCCCTCTTTAAAAATAATATATACTTCAGTTAATTTATCCAAAATGAAGAAAATACCAAGAAACAATGGAATACTATAACATTAAAACAGTTAATGCAACAGAAAAAAAATGATTAAGTATCAACATACCACAAGATGAAATACTATGTACATATTAAAAGTTGTGAAGACTAATCAACATAGTAACACAATGTTATTAAAAACATATACTACCACTGTTAAAATTGTATCCTAATGTGTAAAAAAACAAATGCAAAGAGAGTTTAACAGCAGTTATGCTAGCACTCGCTCACATGTGTGTGTTAAAAAACAAGACCAAGCACCTAAGAGATCTTATACAATCTTCACTGCACCAGGACACAAGTTAGGACCTTCAGCATGTTACAATAGGCTTCTGTTCTTCCAAGAAACAACTCTATTAACTATAAAAGTCAGCAAGGTATTTAAATGCCTATTATAGTACTACAGTGGGTAAGACAGAAACTCTGTCTTCAAAGGCCTTCAAAACATTTTAGTAATTTACTGAATGCCTACTCTGTGCCAAACACTATGCTAAACAACTTGACATACATCACTTCATATATCTGATGAGTTATAAGCAGAAGAGGCTAACACGACTGCAGCAGTCTGACTGCTACAAAATCACAAGTGCTATAAACTACAAGTGCCAGATTTTCAGAAGAGTAAGAAATATGGGTGGTCTTGAAGAGAGAATAAATCTCTAGTTAGATGGAATATCAGGAGAAAGGGCACAAGCACTGCCAACCTGCAAAGTGGAAGAAACAAAACAAAAAAACTGTTTGAGTCCAAGTCATTAAAGACTGAAAGCGAGGCAGAGGAGTTTTAATTTAACCTGGAAGGCGAACAGGAGGCTATCATTTCTTTCTTATCCATGAATATCAGTTTTTTTAGGAACATCGATCTTGTACCTGTATTCTAAGGTGGACCATCAAAGGTAACCAGATAAAGTAAAGGAACTAAGCTAAGAAACTACTTTAATAAGAAATCTTAAAGTCAGGCTATTATGTTCTTAAAGCATTCGTGTAAGAAAATAGGCTTTTCAAAATCGGTATACAAATTCTGTCCTAAGTCTATCAAGGATGAAATCACGTGCCAGCCTGTATCAGAAATGCTACATACAAGCACACATTTGCAGCAAAAAAAAATAAGTCACTATACTATTCAGGCAACAACACACACTGTAAAATGAGCGAAGGCTGAGAACCTTCCTTTGAAAGGTTACCAGGTGAGATGCCAACTACAAAACTAATCATGATCATGTAGGCTTTGTTATATCTAATGAGACAGAGGTACCTACACTCAGATTCTCATAGTCTGTTTTATAAACCACAAATCATTTTTTAAAGAACAAGACAAAATTATCAAGATTCTGAATCAAAGCAGTCTACCAATTTTGATGTAAAAACCTGTTGTTAATGGTAAACATCTACAGAAGCATTCAATCACGTACTTTAAAAAATAACTAGACAGACAATAATAAGTGATGCTATAACAGTTGCACCAAGACCTGTGTCAATGCAATACAGCTGGCATGATGGCAGATGTTTCTGCCTGGTTGCAAAGTAGTGAGTAACTACATAGTTCTATCCACTAAAAGAGACTGAAACAACAAAGAATTGCAAACACTGAAAAATAACCAATATGTGTTGGCAACAAATCTGCCTTTTCAAGCGTACTTTGAAACCAAGGACACTACCATAAAAGCACAAACTTCTGCCTTGACCATCAATTGTTTCAATGGAAATTATGCACATACACCGTATTTTGGGAAACTAAGCTTCTATAATGGTACTCCAGCTGCATGACGGAATGCATTGGTTAATATCTATTTTTAAAGCTTTCACATAAAAGTCAGCATAACAGTACTTGTCACTGCTGAAAAGTGATTACAGTTGCTCCTTCTACCTAGAATTCTCTTGCCTGGATGGTTCATTCGCATTCCCTACAGGTCTTCACTCAAATGTCATTTTGGAGCTAGAACTCCTCTGACTACCTTATTTTTAAAATGCACCCCAAGTTCTATCAAACCCTGAAGCACTCGACTGTACCTCACCCCCAGCCCTCCCTCATCTTCCTCCTCCTCTTCATTTTTCTCCAAACATTTACCTCTAACACACACACTAGTATGTAAATTTCATAGGGCTAGATTTGTTTTGGTCTGTTTTATTCACTGCTATATCCCCAACAGCTAGAACAGTGATGTTCACACAGCATGTACTCAAAGGGTTGTTGAATTCATAAATAATATAGTATGGGTTAGAAATGCAGCAAATCAAAAAACGTGTTCCTTGGACTCAGAATATACCCTTTAATGGGTCCTTTAGGCTCTTAAACCCTCTCCTATTACTACCTGGATAAAGAACAAAAAAAAAATTTTTTATAACTTTCTGAGAGAAAAATCCAGTTCCAAAGGCAAAGTCAAAACCACAGCCTGAATCAACTAAGCAGTTAACACCAAGTGTTTAAAGCCACCACCCCGTATCACAGAGAATAAATGATCATCATGAGCAACCCATTCTGTTCTGGGAATCCACAATTGCACCAACTTTTAAACTATCAAAACATACAATCTCCTAGAAAAAAGCAGGATGCCCCAAACTAAGTGTATCACATTATTTGCAACTATATCAAAGTAAAAGAGTTAATGTAACCAATCCTACAGTCATTTTATAATTACAACAGGCCTCTAATTTTGAAACAATTTAGATTCAAATCAATTAAAAGTGTATAATGTATTTAAACATCACATAATTGCCAAAGATCTTCTACAGAATCTAGGTCTTCACAAAAATCTTTGCCGCTGATTAACTCTATTTTAAAAACTACTTCATTATAGGTTTCTTTTCTTAGATTTTTGGGGTTTTGTTTGTAAAGAATCATCTTCATAGATAAAAGAGACTGAGCTAGAGAGGCAGATTTATATGTCATAAAAACAGAAATGAGTCCAATTTCTCCAACTGAAAGTAGCAGAGATAAGAAATTTGGTGTCAGAAAACTTTTTGGATCTTCAACTTATGTCACATCCAGGATACGAATTCATCTTGATCCTGAAGAAAGCTTAGTCAATTAAGCAAATAATAGTAATTTTTTTTTAAGAACTAAGACAGCCCAACCTAAGCTCCTACACCCAACCATGATATACAAAATTGTCTTTCCCCTACTCTCCCATTTCTCCCAGATAACTGGTAACACAGGTATAAGTAAAATAATTTTCCTGTTCCTGGCTCTAATTTAACTAGAACCATGGACAAGTTTTTAGGAGAAAGGATCTTCATTTCCATGTCATACACACAACCAGAAAAAAAAATTAACCTAAAACATGGGATTGGGTGGGTTTTGTGGGGGAGAAGTGGGAGGATTAGGTAGTATGTGTGACAGGAAGAAAAAGCAAAAGAAATATGCCAAATTATAAAATACAAAGAATTTACAGATTACTGCCACAACCTCCTAAAAACTTAATTTCTCATGTATATGAACAACTGTTTTTAAAAAACAAATTATCTGGAGAGCAAATAAAACAGTTAAGAATTATGTAACTTTACTGCATTAAAATATTGGCTTTGAAATTACTGCAAGCTTTTCAGAATACGAGGAAAAAAAAATAAAATACTCAAACTAAAATCATCACTCCAAGAACAGAGGAAACTGGAGACAGTGACTCTATTTCAGAAGTTTCTGCTGCAGCCACTGGACAATCACTTCAACAGTCCCTAATACTGGACAGCTTCTCCCTTCCAATACCTTGCCCCAATTTTAAGTTGAGATAGAGCTATTCACCCATAGGTACCCCGAGGATATATTTTATATGTAACACGCTCGGTTCCAACTCAAGAAATTGCAAATTAGCAATTTCTATACAACAGCTGTTAATTAGGGCTTAGGCAAGCATAATTCATGGCCTCTGCTGAAGTCTCTACCATTCATTCACCTGCCTCAGAAACTTGAAAAAATGTTTCCCATTTTTCTATCCTTTACAAACATTGTCTGACCATACCAACAGCCCTTGAACCTAATGGAGATTAATAAGCCACCAGACACCAGTGTCTCCCAGTCCATTTTCTCAAAACTTTAAAGGGCATTCCATGTGGGTTGGGGAGAGGAAGCTCCATCGAACAAGAAACACTGAATTAAACAAGATTCTCTGACAATCTAACTTCTCCAAGGCTTTAATAAACATATACATTATGAATTTCCAAGGTATGGATATAGTAAGTAGGATTTCCAATTAATCTGACACCCACCCCCATGGAAACATCTTTGAGGTATTCTGAAACACATTAGAGAAACACCACAGTAATCACTCTTAAAATTAAAAATTATTCACTACTCCTTATCTCTACTGGTTTATAAACTCCTAGAATAATCTAACATTCCCTTTGGCCCTATGATGAGAACAAATAAATATGACCTTAAATAATTCAAACACTTCCACAGCTCAGTTTATAATATTTATACTATTTGTATACCCTCTGAAACATATGAGGGTTATTTTAGTGATTTAAGTCCTAGTACTCTAATATTCACTGGAATCACCCATTTTTTCCTAGTTATCAAATACACAGTATTTTACATTTTAAAATCTAAATTTATTATAAAATTTAACCATTAATCTTAAACTCCACAATAAAAATGTGGTTTTCTGGCAAAGGAATAAGTGATAAAGATCGTTTAATTCCACTTCAAGAGATTCTAAAATTGAGCTCCTCTCCAATAGCATTCAGCTAGTGAAACAAATACTAGTAGCGCTAGTGAAGTTGTATTACAATGAAAATCCCTGAAACCACAGATAATAATTCTTTAAGAAATTTTATTCTTTTACTTCCTATTCCTCTTCATCTGCTTTTAAACAGACTTAAAAGCGAACCAAAAATTTACAAGTATTCTTAAATCGCCAACCAATAAAGTGAATGGACTGTAGCTGAAAACCTATTGTGCTTTCTTCTATAAAATGTGTCCTTTTCTCATACTCCTTTAACTACTTAACATAGTATTCTTTTATACCACCTCCATCTCTCATCCTTTAATTTGGTTGTTACTCATTTGATCTGTTCTCAATCTCTTTTGTTTCTACAAGGAGTTAACAGTGATTATCTTTTTAGCTGAAAAAGACAGCTGTGGTTTAACATCTAATAGTAGATGGCTTCATACTGCCACTTGGGACACTGGGAATGGACACTGGTAAGTCTGAGACATTGATCCTCCATCTCTTTTGGAGTCCGCAGTCAGCCAAAAGCAGCCTCATCCATTTACTCCTTTATGGCATACAAATAGTTTTCTGCCTGTCTTAATTTCAAAAGGTTTAGGAAACACTACACGAGAGCATACACTGCAGCAGGTTAGCACTGGTGAATTTCTCCTACAGTAGTTTAGGAAAAGAGAAAGGTTATTAGAGAAAAATTCAATCTAGTCTTTACATACAACAATAATTTCTCAATATGGCAGCTCAGACTAGATTTTTATTAACGTTTTCCCTTAACATAGTCAGCATTATAATGACTACATATGGCGTATGGGTAGTAGACTTTTCGGGGTGACCACTTCATAAGTTATATAACTGTCCGATCACTATGTTGTACACTTGAGACTAATAGGGTTTGTCAACTGCAATTGAAAAATTAAAAATTTTTTTAATGAATCTCTCATTTGCCCGGAGAATACTTGCTGGTGGTGCTTGCAACTACAGCTTTTACCTCGAGATAACTCATGGATTACAGTCCTATCCTTATCCCCACAGTTTGCCATGAAATACTTGCTTTTATTATTATTTTTGTATCACTCTAGTATATTAATAGTCTTTGGAAAAAAATGACATCATTCTATTTACAGCATTCTGTTTTTAGTAGTAGTATTTCCAATTACAAAATATAGTAATTCTCGATCGCTGAAAATGTCAAATTCTAGAAATCGTAGCATTCCTACACCTGTTAAATTAACACTACCAGCTGCACTTTTTTTTCCTAACTGGGAAAAGAGTTAAACATTTTCCCTTGAGATTTGAGATAGTTTACTTTAGTAAAGAAAGCAGAAAATATTTTTTAAATGTGACCAGCTAAATGCCAATTTTGTATTTGTATTTGTATTTCACCTGTTTTCATAACGAAAAATCCTGATCATATTCTCTTCATGAAAATTAGTTTCCAATAAGAAGTCATCAGAGTTCAAATGTGTAACTGATATACTAAACTAGAATTTAAGATTATCTAGTTATTTCTAAGTGGGCAATGGCATTTTAATAACTAAATGATACATTTGTTCCTGATGAGCCCAGGCATGAGGCGATTCTACACAATAGGCAAGAAACTATAATAATTTTTTGAAAACCAAATAGGTTTCACATTCACTTTGATTATGATCCTTGCAATAACCCATGGTACACTGCCTAAAAGAAACCAGGTTATACTTAAGTAGGGGGAAAAAGGAATAAAACACGCAACATTTTTCTGAAATTCCTTATGACACCACTCTGGCAGTCCTGAAGAGGGTACTTCAAACTTTAATGTGCATAAATATCTTATTAAAATGAAGGTTCTCATTCAGTAGGACTGGGATGGAGCCTGAGATTTCTAATAAGCTCCAAGGTGAGCCTCTGCTGCTGGTCCACAGACCACACACTGCATACTTAGGACCTTACACCCTTGCTTCTAGTACACTGGTTAGATAATGAATAAAAATGTAAAGCAGGCAACAATTTCCACTTCATTTAATAATTGAAATGGTTTCATGAAATTAATCTGGGGAAGAGATGGTTATTAAAATGTTGTTTGGAGGGAAATGCAGGTAGCTTCTCAAAAGTGGGGCCTAAGAGAGATTGTAATAAGAGCAAACACCTACCGAGCACTATGTGCCGGTGCTTCACACAGATTAACTGATTTGATTCTCATTAACACTGTGAGGCAGGGACTATTGCTAGCCCTATTTTATAGAAGGTAAACCTGAGTCACAAAGATATAACTTAGATTGCACATAGCTAATAAATGGCAGAGCCAAGATTTGAACCCTCACAATCCAGTTCCAGAGTCTACATTTTTATTCACTAAACTAGCAGTATCTCTCTCAAGAACATACAGCAGCAGAATTAAAATGGCAAATCATAATGGATTACTATTAGAGAAAACAATACAACTGTTAAATTTAGTGTTAAAGCAGAGTGAGCAACAAGGTTCTCTTCAGGTGACTCCATCGATTCTTGGTGAATACCATGACTTAAAAATATGCAGTTTTTTGCTATCTTAGAAACTGTTCTGCACTTCAGCATAACAGCTAAATATTTGAGGGAAATGTTGGTGGCTAAATACTCAGTTTTACTTCATGAAATAAGCAGTTTAAGACCAATGTCCCAAGGGCAACTAGTAAAGAAGAGTTTTGACATCCAGGACTTATAATAGCAGCAGTGGCAGACACAGCTGAAATGACAAGTAATGAAAATTCCTTTAGCAAAAATATTCTGGACTGAAGGGATGAGTAACTAAAAGTAGAAACTGGTAAGGGACAAAACATAACCAGGAATTTGATACTGCTGAGTAGAGAGGAAGAAGTGGAAAAAATAAGCTGCTCTTTGCAGAGGAAAGAAACAAACATTAAAGTCTGAATAATTTTTTGGAGTATAAGAACTAACCATCAGAAAAGATTTTCTAAGCAACAGTAAACTCTCCAGATAGTACAGATGCAGAAAATTCTGGACTAAACAGATGGATATAGTCAAACAAAAGTAGATTAGTAATCATCACTTCAATGAACCCAAACATGGATATGGCTGAGCAAGCACAAAAACCTCAGGAAACCAGCACACAGGCATATAGAATACGCAGAAAGAGAAAGTTACCCTCTGACATCATCAAATTCATTCAACAAACATCTCTTGAGACCTACTATGTGTTTGGCATTGTTCTAGGTGCTAGGAATTCAGGAGTGACCATGCCAGGTCAAAGCCCTGCTCTAATTGAACTTAAATTCTAGTGGGGAAAACTAACAGATTTGTAATAGAATACTGAATATTGAAGGCCTATAATGAAGCCCTTTAATATGAGGATATTTATGAGAAATAAAATATTAACCCCCCCGCCACCCCCTCACCCCCCTCTCCTGCAGAGGCCCTGTAACCTGAAGTGCTCATTAAGTGCTTGGTCCTCATCCTTTCAGATAAGATCCTAAAACAATAAAGAAATGCATTTAAAATGTATCTACAAATAAAAGTGCAATTTGACTTTTACTTCCAAGAATACCTATAAATACTACTCTCAGACAGGCACAGTAAATTGTACTTCAAAGTTTTACAAATGCTAAAACTCTTGTATCAAAACATTTTATGTGTAACCATTTTTTAAAAAAAGAGAAATGCTTTTCTGGTTATAAAATTGTAAGTAGGAAAAGTATCCAAATAAATTTTGATGTTATAAAAAACATCAAGATTTGGTCTCAGTGGGTTTTAAGAATTCTCACTGATGTTTAAGCCCCCTGACTACCCTAGGCTGTAACTTGTCTTAGAGTCCCAAAAACTTAGATTTAACTGAGTACAGCTGTTGGTTATTAAGTCAAAACATTTTAAAAGGATGTGATACCTTTTAGGTCTGAAGAAATTGCTGGAAAAAAAGCTCATTTTTAACACTCAATTACTAATCTATCTCCTTGCCACAGTCTAAACACTGTAAATGCAAACTATTCTGTTACCTTTTAAGAGGAAAGATACAAATTGATGTATGTATATTTAAACTTCTTAAATACAGAAGACTCAAGGCAGCAGATAAGTGTTCCATTTTTATATTCTTAAAACGAGATAAATTATGGCAAACATATTTCAGAAGATCCAAACTCCACACCTATCCAATCAATCTACAACGCCTAAACACTACAGAAAGCTGACTTAAACCTACTACTTCTAAGTGTTTTTAACGAGCAATCTGTTCACACTATACAAATGAAACAATAGGAAAGTACTTGTTCCAACAAGAACTACCCTTACAAGGCATTACACAATTGGATTTCATTTGCTTTACAATGCTAACATTTTTCAGTGCTACAGTACTCTGTAGTCAATGAAGGATGTACCTAACAAGTACTGCGATCTCAAAATATTACTCGTTTTTCTAGTTAAAAATCTAAAACTCGTTTTAATTACAAAACTAACTGTCTAGCAAGCAAAGAGTAGGGAAAAAATGAATTTTCTTCTCACCACACCTATGTCACAAAAAACGAACTGGAGTCAACTTGAATATGTACTGAATCTGTAAGTCATACGGGAGAAGTTAAAGTCTGGGAAAGTCATCTTGGACCAAGGTGCTGCTGACACAAATAAATTCACTTCATTCAAGTACAGGCAAAGGAATTTTTAAAGTTATTGTCTACGCAAGTGACTGTAGGTGTTGTCTTATGCTTTATTTCCTAGCACAAACTAATCTTGCGATTTTAAACCTTCCTGGCTTTTAGGTGCATTTGAGACGCTGGGACTTGAAAGATCATCTAAATACGATGCACTGGAAGCAAGCAAGATATCCAACTAAGGCCGCAAAATACTGTCTTGATTTGGTGAGTCCCTGACTTGCAGGAGTTAAAACTCTCATCCCTTATATTGCGATGACGTAATCTTCCACACTGCATTTCTCTTGGACTTAAAGGCGAGGAAAAAACAAACGAACAAAGAAAATTTCCCCCTACTAAGAGGAATTAAACAAGCAGCAAAACGGCAGTTTCGGAAGGTGGTTAGGTAACTCCCTGAAAAGGAAGCTTCGGCTCAATAAGCAGGGAGAGAGAGTTGGAGAAGCAAACGGAAATGGTGTTAGGAACTCAACCTAAGGCAAGAATAAAGCAGACTGGAGAAACAGTGATCGGTCCCAACCCGCCCAGACTAAGCGTTGGGCGGCGAGGTTGCAGAGGTAAGCGCGTCGCAGGCAAAGACGCGGGTAGCCAGCAAGCCGCCCCCTCCCCGAATGCCACTTCCCCGCCGCGCTAGCAATTCCGCTCCCCTCCCCCCGCCCGCCGCAAAATGTCCGCGGCAGCGCCGGGAGAAGCAGGAAGTCAAAGCCGGGGCGCAAGGGCAGACCCGGCCCGCCGACACTCCCGTTCAGCCTGGCGCCCACGAGCGGCTTCGAGGTCCAGGGCCATCGCGCCCCGACCCGACGCCCTCCCTCGAGGCCCGTGGAACCGGCCGGGGGAGGGGAGCCCGGGCTACCGAGATGGGTGTGACCCCTTCCTTCCGCCGTGGCCGGTGACAGCCCGGCCCCGCCCGCGCCCTCAGGCCGGTACCCCGCGCCCCGGCCGCGCTCCACTCTGCGGAGCAGGCGCCCCCCGCTTTCACTGCTGCGGCTCCCTCCCCTCCGCTCCCCGAAAGAACGCGGACCCGCGCTCACCCTGACGGCGCCGCGCGAGCCGGGCATCCCCCTCCCACCCGCGCCCCGCGCTCTCAGGCTTCCCGGGGGTCCAGAAGCGGGGTATCCCCGCGGACTGGGACAGGAAGGGGGCGCCAGGCCCGGGACAGTGGGGGCGCCACTCTCGCGGGGAGCCTCGGGCCCCGCACTCACCTCAGCTTCTCCGCCGGGGCGTTGGCAGCACTGCGCGGGGTCTCCTCAGCTGCCGGACAGGGGCACGCGCCTGACGTCAGCACGCAGGCGACGTTCGGTTGGGTACCCGCGGAAGTGGGAGGGCCCGGGAGGTGAGCGGAGGGCAAGCGGTTTGAGGCGGGACCTGAATTCATCCACCGCCCTTGTTCGCGCCGCCTATTGCGCTTGGGTCCCTTGTTCGCGGCTGGGAGCCGCTAGTCTTTCTCCCATGGTTGTATTTGTAATAATACTGTAAATAATCGTTTGCAAGCACTTCCACTAACATTTCTTTTGATCCTTGCAACCTTGTGAAGTAAAATATCATCATCCCTATTTTGCAGAGAAGACAAATGCTTCTCGAAAGGGGACAGTGACATGTCCGATACTACACTGCCGGTGAATGGCCCAGGTTCCCCAGGACTGTATTCTGTGGGTCCGCGTGGCGTTAGAGGTGTTCTCATCTCTGCGTACACCTCTATGCCCCTCACCCCAGCCACATCGTCGTCTTTCGGTTTACAGACTTCCTCCCAACGGCAAGGCTTTACACTCACTGTTTACCCTGCCTGCTTTTTACCAGCTCTTGGGTTGGCTCTCAGCCCTTCTTGAACATCCTATCCTCACAGCACCTGTTTATCTTGTCTTCTCTGCTACTGTGCAAGCTTCGGGAGAATAGGCACATTTGCTGTCGCATTCTCAGATGTTTCCTAGTGTTAGAGAAAAACTTATCTTAATAGTTCATTTATTGATAATACCACAGATATTCCAATATATTTAATTTCATAGCCATATTTTTTGGATTTTTTAATTACACAAGAATAACTACATTTTCGAGTGTTTAGGCATGGTGCTAACGACTTCGCATGTAAGAGTAGCTAATTTACTACTCAACAACCATTTTATAAAAACTAGTACCCCCATTTATTGATGCATGAACTGAGGCTCAAAGGTGGTGAGACTTGCCCAAAGACTCCAAGGCATGCAGTGGCAGAGCTGGGACTTGGACCCAGGAGGCTGGCTCTAGTTGACCAGTACACTATTATACTATCCAGCAGGTTTATGATAGAGAAATCAAAAGATAAGCTTCAGCTGCAGTCCTACCCCTAATACCAACTATTAACATTTTGGTGTACATCTCAGATATTTGTATACATACACACACATCTATTGCACAAAAACAGATTGTAATCTGTTGTAAAAGCAGATTGTAATCTGCTTTTCTCTTATAAAGCATATAAAGCATTATTTGAAAAGGCTGTATTCTAATGTATGGGCATTACAATATTTAACCAATCTACTGTTGGAATTTAGTTGTTCTGGGCTATTATAAATTCTTGACTATTATAAATATACGCAAGTTTAGTTTCTTAAACTTGAGGGAAAACTGGTTGTCTTTTCTCCCTCTGCAAGGCCAGTTGGCAGTGACCTTTACTTCATCCCATCTCACAATCCCATGAATGTCCGCAAACAATGTCTGCCTTTTCCATCAACAGCAGTATCTTGATGGGGTGTCACCCAACTACTTGACTTTTCCTGCCTTTGTTCTGGGGACAAGAACTCTCACTTAGCACTTTGTCTATTATGTTGTCAGGTTTGTGTCAGAAGGGCCTTCTTAGAAGCTGAAAACTTGGAAATGAGGGTGGGAACAGGGGTTGGAGCAGGTAGGAATTTGGGAATCATGTAAAGGGTGGTGGCAAGTACCACACAAGGGCAGACATGGGAAGCAGTGATGACAGTGATCATCAGGCACCTTGCAGTTGAGAGAAACCTACTCAACCTGGCTCAGGGAGTATAGGGAATTTACTGGCTAATGTGACTGCAAATTGAACCAGACAGCATCCAAGGGTTCAAACAGTGCCACTTGGATTTAGTTTCATTGTGTCCATTTCTCAGCTCTGTTGATTCCCCCTGTCTTGGTCTCATTCTCAGAAGCCCCATCAGCACCACTGAAATTATCTTCTGGTTCCCACCTAATCCAGGTTCTGTGGTGCCTATATCTGCTTTGGGTCCCTGCACTATTGTACATCCAGGGACTCCCAACTTTCTCTGAATCATAAATCCTATACCCACAGAATTAATATCAAATTCCTAGAGACTTCCTTTGAGAATCTGTTTTAATTCATTTTATACAGCACAAACTTCATCTTCCCAGATCTCAGCTCTTATTAAGTCACTCCCCAGCTCAGGGACTCCCAGTGTTTTTTCCTTTCTCTTCGAATTAAAATTCAAAGTCCTTTAGCCAGGCATTCTGTGTCCTCAATGATCTGGCACCAACCTGCCTTTTTAAAGTTATTTTCTCTTCCCTTCTGTATCAGTCAGGGTTCTCCAAAGGAACAGAACCAATTGGAAAGATCTACATCTCCATCTATCTATATCTATCTATTTACCATCATATACATATAATGGAATTGATTTACACAACTATGAAAGCTGATAAGTCCCAAGATCTACAAGGTGAGTTGACAAGTTAAGAGACCGAGGAGAGCTGATGGTGTAGTTCCAGTCTAAGTCCTAGGTCCTGAGAACCAAAAGAGCCGATGTCTCAGTTGCAGTCCAGTGACCAACAGCCTCAAGACCTAGGAAAAACCAATGTTCCAGTTTGAGTCCAAAGCTAGGAAAAAAAAATCTTCCCTAACTCGAAGGACAGTTACTTTTTTTGTTCTATCTGAGCCTTCAACTGATTGGATGAAGATCATCACATTAGGGAGAGCATTCTGCAGTACTCCATCTACCAATCCAAATGTTAATCTCAACCCAGAACACTCACAGACACACCTAGAATGTCTGACCAAATATTTGGGCACCCCATGGCCCAGTCAAGCTGACATATAAAATTAACCATCATACCTTCCATCGCACACCTTGTGCTGCAGCTAAACTGAATTAGTATTATGCGTGCAGGTACCATATCTTGCCTCTGTGCCCCTGCTCATGCTGTTCTCTTTGCCTAGAACACCTTTCTCGCTCATCCATCCTGCTATCAAGTCCCACTTTCCTTGCCACCATGAACTATCCCTTTTGCCAACACTGACCTGTGTCCGTTCCCACCTCATGCCCTGCAGATTCAGTGGTTCCCTTCTGTGAAACTCCTATTCTTCTCTCATTTAAGTACTAGCCTAGACCTCAGCTCTGAAGCCTTCTCTAACAATTCCAGACACTAATCATGCCTATTACACTTTGTATTTCAAGTATACCATATTGGAATCATTTATATCTGTGCTAACCATTAGGCCATGAGCAGGCAGGGATCTTATTCATTTTTGTATCCTTTGACCTGGCACACTGCTAATCCTCAAAAATGTTTGATAAATAATACATGAATGAACACAGTGCCACTTCTTCCACAAAGCCTGCTTTGCTTCCCACTGACAAAAGTGATCTCTGCCTCTTGAAAACTCCCATAGCACTTCTTTGGGAACTTCTTCAGGCCCTCATTCTGTGTGTCCCCAGGCTGTCTCTGCCCTACTACAAGTTCCTAGGGCCAGCCGCAGTTTTAGATGCATCTCCATGCCCCTCACCATACTCTTCAGGTACGTAAACACAGTGAGCACTTAAAGTGGGCAGAATGAGAGAAGCCTCAAAAGTACATCTGTTGCCAGATGCCAAAGACCGCAAACCCACCACCATCTATTTCCCCAGGGCCTGCGAAGATTCAGAAATGAGGATCCAGTTTAAAGAGACTCACCTTCAGTCTTCAGATTTAGGATTTACACAAGGGAATTCTAATCTAAGACTTGTGTGATTCATAGTTTGTAAAACTGTAAAGAAAAGCCAGGAAGTGATTATTATTAAAAAAAAAAAAAAAATCCAGCTACCAGCTGTGTCTAAAGGAGATTGTAATCTGGGAGGCATGGGGAGTGCAGGGGGATTGTGTTGGCAATGTTTTATTTTATGACATGGGTGATGATTATATGGATGTTTGCTTTGTAATTATTCACTGTACTGTACATTTGTGTTATGTGCTTTTTCTCATGGGTACTATTTCAAAGAAATAAAGGTTAAAATAATTCAATTAAAAAAAAAAATAAAGTCTCACTGCTGTTAAGGTTGATGTTATGTAAATTCCCACCACTTAAGAATCAAGCCTACCCCCTTCCATTCTGATGTACTGACTGGTCTTT
>NW_011888817.1:1911601-1927970 GCF_000151845.1 Pteropus vampyrus | reverse complement strand
CATTAAGTACTTCCTATGTTCAAGGTATTGTTCTAAGTATTTAATATGTATTATCTCATTTGAAATTCACAAGAACTCTGAAATAAAGAAACTATGATCTTCAACCAAAATGAGGCATGAAGAGGTTGTTAGTAACACTTGCCCAAAGTCATACAGCTGTAGGTAAAGGAACTGGAATTCAAACCCAGAGCTGATCCAGGAAGGTTTCCCAAAAGAGCAAGGTTTCATCTGAGTCTAAAGGACTTGCACAGACTGGCCAGGGTGAGACATGCTGGGAGAACAGAAAACTTCCTGGTAGAAAAAATAAGCATGTCCAGGTATACAGGCATGGAAAAGCAGGATCCTCAGGGAATAGGTGAATCTCACAGACATAATATTGAAGACAGGAAGACAGACACAAAAGGGTATATACTGTATGATTCTATTTGGTGCAGAAACAGGCAACACTGTGGCAAGAGAAATCATAATAGCAGTTACTTTCAGGGGGTTAATGACCAAGAAAGGGCACGAGAGAGACTTCTGGGGTGCTAGAAACCTGTATCTTCACCTGGAAGATTGTTATAGGGGTATGCCTACTTTGCTCAATTAAGATTTGTGCACTTTACAGGATATTTAAATTTAAAAAAATTAAATGTCACTGTAGTAGTAGAATTGGCCTAAAAACAAAACACTTGTGATTTTTTAAGAAGTGTGCCTTGTGAATAAGATAAGCAACAAAGAGAGGGATGGGGAAGAATAGGACAATAAGACAAGATTTTATGTATAGAAATTAAGAATGAGATGGAGCTGTTCAAGAGATCAAAACAAGACCAAAGGGACAGCTGAGAAAGAGTCTTCCCCTAAACAAGTAGATTCAGGTACAATAGCCATTTACTGAATGTCCCTGTGTTTCTGGTGCTGAGCTAGGGTGACCCTAGCTGGGAATAAGACAAGTATGGAAACTGAAGCTAAGAGAAGTGACATGACTTATCTGAGATCACACATCTCCTAAGTGCTCAAGTTATCTTTGCTAGAAACATCCTATTTGTGCTCCTAAGGGTTCCAAAACACTAAGTATCGGCCTCGATTGTGGGAGAAGTTTGGGCTCAGAGGAAGTGAAGGGAAGGCCCTAGCTGCTTTGGTGGTGGTGGTGGTTTCCTGCCTAACAGACACACCCAGCTTCAAAATCACCACTCTGGGCAGTCAGGTTGTTGCTAGGCACCAAGGGGGCCCTAGAGCTTTCAAGCAGAGCTAGCACAGAGCTGTTAACCTTACTTCATTACAAGGTTAGATGCGAAACTGAGAGAAGCCAGCCACCCACATGAAGCCTTCTCTTTCTTCTTTGGATTTATTTACTCTGCCATCCCCGGCCCTTACACAGTAATGAATAATCTCACCCCCTGCCCCCTCCCCAATGTAATACTTAATGGTCTCCCATGAACCCTAATTATGTTCACTAGAAGAAAAACACCTTAAAGGAGGGAGCAACCACGTCTCCTACAAAAATCAAACTGTTTCTTAAGCACCAGGCATGTGTAGGCCCCATGTTGGAGGCCAGGAACATAGAGATTGTCTTCAGAGCTCACAATCTGCCTGGAAACACAAACTAGACGCCCTACAGTGTGATACTTATGTCAGAGCATAGCACATTGGGTACACAATTTATATTTGCTGAATGAACAGGAACTGAGAGAGAACTAAAGCTGAGGTTCTATGGGAGCTCACAAGAGGGCTTCAGATGCTATCAAGGCAGGCATCAAAGAAGGCTTCAGGAAGGTGACCATGCCTATCTACGTCACAAAGAATGAATAGGAGTAGGCTGGCAGGTTGGGGGAGGGGCATTCCAGGCCAAGGAAAAATATCCAATAAATGCATGGCAGTGGGTAGAAAATGTTTAGCAAAATAGTCAAGTCATTGTCTAGTGCACTGTACTGAGCTGCCTGTGGAAGCTGACCACACATGATGCTCTTAGGAAGGCCAGTTACACTTTAATTCTCCAGCTGCCACCACCATTGTAGCGGACTCCTCACGGCCCCCACCCCTCCTGGAGTTGGCCTCCTCTCCAGCAGCCAGGGCCTGGCACCCACTCACTGCTCAGGGAGTAGCTGCCCAACAAATGACATACTTTTCCATGGCACCAGCCAGCTGCTAGCAATCTCGTATTACCTTGTGGTCCCAACACTGATTTTCACTGGCAGCCATCTGGTAAGAGCATTTTTCAGTAACTAATCAAATTACTCTTTCGTAAAACTTGGAGCCAAAATAATCACAAAGGGAAAATTAGACACGCGATGTTTTAGAAATACTTCCTTCTGGTCCCTCCATTTTCCTCATTCCCCATCACTCACAGAACTAAAAGGTGTCAGGGTTCTTGAGAATCATGATCTATATTGACTCAAGAAATGACAATGAGACACTAGCAGTAACTGTGTAGTGCCAACCGAGTAGAGAAAGCCCAGGAATCATCTCAGGGAGTGGCAATAGAGATAGGGAATTACTGTACTCCCAAGTGCCCAGAGCCCTTGAAACAATGAAGTTGGTTTACTCTTTGATATCCAGGCAGTGTGACCTTGTGACAAGGGCATGGGGCTAGAGTCAGATGAAATAGAGATGAACTCCAGCCTCTCTTACTGGGTTTGTCTGGGGCGCGGGATCTCATCTGTAAATTCACTTCCATGGGAAGGAGCTGGTACCACAGGGTTGCTGGGAGATTACTGGGCAATCGCAAATTGAACCAGTCCTGGCTCTGTCACTTACCTCTCTAAACCTCACTTATGCTTTGGAGATTTGACTCCATACCTAAATACTCTACCTTGCACTTTTTACTGTAAAGTATAAGGTTAGGTATTAGACATATAAAGTACTATGAAACTGATACAAAAATGTTTTTAAAATAAGTCTCTTTATATAGCTAGCAAAAGACTTCTAAGGCTTATTGGGCAAGAAAAAACATATAATAAACATGCATAACATATTTTGTGTAAATAAGAAAGGGATGTGTGCACATACGTGTGCTTATGTATCTGCTTACATATGTATAATTCATATTTTCTGGAAGGCACATAAACTGTCAATGGGAAGAGAGCTTTTACATTTTCCTCTTATACCCTTCTATACCATTGAATTTTTCCATCCACATACAAATACATCTTTTATCTTAAAAAATATCAATAGGAAATAACATATGATTTCACTTATATGTGGAATCTAAAGAACAAAAAGAACAAACTAATCGAAAACAAATTCACAATTATATACAATCTGATGAGGACCAGAGGGGACAGAGGTTGGGGAGCTGGGAGAAAGGGATGAAGGGTTAAAGAAGTACAAATTAGTAGTTGATGGATGGTCACGGGGATAGGGATCATGGCATAGGGAATGCTGTTAGTATTAATGTAATGGCTAAGTGGAGAGCCAGAGGAGAGAAAGAGCAATTAGGGGGATTGTTTTATAAACTACATAAATATCTAACTAATGTTAGATATTTTTAGAATACTCGAAACTAATAATAAAACTTTTTTAAAAATCAATAGGAGTTACCTGGGAAGTTTATGCACCATTTTTGTTTTTTTCATACTTTTTCTCTATCAAATGAATCCAAGAAATGTTATTTTAAATTGTAAGATAAAGATTTTTAAAAAGGCAAAAGAAACATTTTACACGTAGGAGATTCTCAAGAGACACTTGTAAAATTAACATTTCCAAATATGATGGAAAAAGGCCAAACTAGACTCAAGTTTTTGCTCCAAGACGAGTGGCCATGTTCATTGCCTAAGGGTCATCTGTGGCACGTCTGTGATGAACTCTACTACTAAATCAGTGGTTCTCGACCACCACAAATTTGCCCTGAGAGGACATTTGCCAATGTCTGGACAAATTTCTGGTTGTGACACCCAGAAGGGTGTACTGGCATCTAGTCAGTAGAGGCTAGGGATGCTGCTAAAGCTCCTATAATGCACGGGAGAAACGGCCACAAAAAAAACTATGTGGTCCCACAGTACCACGGTTGAAAAATACCTGTGCTACATTCACTCAATTTTAAAAAATCTCAGCTACCCTGCCATAAAATCCCTAAGGTGAAGACTTTTTGGTCTTTTACTTGCATGTAAAGTTCTACACCACTGAAACAGGTAAGAAATTGGTAGAGGCCAGGAAATCCCTTTACACCAGGAGTTCCTGATCCCTGCAGACCATAGGAAATATCTTCAGAATGTTCTGAAGTACTGGAGATGCTAGGACCGTATCAGAGTTACTTACTTCTATGCCAATGTTACAATTACTCCTAGAACTAAGAATAGAAAAGCTAAACCTAGACGATAAGAGGTGTAGTTTTTTTGTCTGTATATTCACTATTCCCCAAACATTATATAGACTTTCACGTTCTCATGCTTTTGCCCAAGATGTGCCTTCTGTGCAGTGAACTCCTTCCCACTCGAGTTCAATTAAAATGTCACTTCCCTAACTTGGCTATTTCCTCTTTGCTTTTAACATGTTTTTAAACTAGGAAATGTGTTTTCTTGGTGCTGTCTCAAAACCAGATACCAAAAAAACTAGTTTTACTCTAACGTTTTTAATAATATATTTTGGTGGCTCCTTCCTCTGTCCTCGAAAACTATACATTCCCTTAAAACTAGGTTTTTTATTTGTATTCTAGCATCTAGAAGAGTCCTAAAGGCACAGGAAGTACTACACAAACCCCAGGAGTATGGAGCTAATCAGCCCCTAACCCAAAAGATTAGTTGCAAATTGGCACCAAGTTTGTTACCAGAGCAGATCTGCAAATCCAAGAGCCCAGCCAGAGGCAGAAAGGTTCTTCAGACTGGGTCATGCTGGGGAAGCAGCTGCTGTTTACTCTCTCACAATCATAGATACTGCTCGTCTCAACTGTCAACCAAAGTACAGGTCTCTGTACCCACAAAGCCAGGATGACCTGTTTCAGGAAGAGCAGAAGAGAACCGTCAGACGGCATTAGAGCGAGTTCTCTTGCAGGAAGACAAGCTGTAGAACAAAGGTGACGGAAATGGAGAAAGCAAATTGAACAGCTCTGTGTAAGAGTTACTTACCTCTTATGACCCCATTTTGTCCAATTTAAATTGACTTTGAAAACAAAGGACAGGCCTGTTCCTAGTTCCAAGCTCAATGAATGCCACAGTCATAGCTCACATCTACTCCTGATAATTCTCACCTTTTCAAATGCTGACACTAAGAGCTAAACTGGTAAATTACCACAGCACATTTTTATTAAGGACCAAACTTTAACATATCAAGGACATCCCAAATGAGTTACTTCTTTGGATACATAAAAACAATAAATTAAAGCATGTCACAAAGTGCAAAAAAAGAGGCATTCGGCAGAGCAAAACAAGCAGCAGGCTGATTGTCCCAACAAGAAAGCAAAGAAACTCCTTCTGGAGTTCACAGTCCCAGAAAACAGAGCTGCCTCAGGCAAAAAGAGGTCCAGTCGTGGGCTCTGATTCTTATTACAACTAGTTAAAGGCAAACTCAAAAAAAACAACAAAAAAACCGAGGTTCAGATTTCTGATTGCAATTGGATCTTGCAACAAGAAAGAACCTTTGGTTAGGTCTCACAAGTAGAAGCAAACGGTGAGACTTAGCCAGTGATTCTGACCCCAGGCTGACATCTCTGCGCCCAAGCTCTGAGCTCCTCGGGCAAGACAGCCTGGAATTGCTCCTGCACCAGCATTTCCACAATCTGCTCCTTTGTGTGAATATCAGGTCTCAGCCACTGTCCAGCGAGCTCCTGGAGATGTCTGAGGACCTCCCTGGGCCCAGCCGCATCCTCATAGCGGAACTTTCTGAACCTCTGCCTGGAAGCTGCAGGGTTGGGAGGATTCCTTCGTGGCATGGCCTCAACATCTTCCATACAGTCTTCATCGAAGCTCTCTGGTGGATGCCTAGAAGGCTCCCGTGGAAACTGGATCTGGGGAGCCGTTATTAGCATGTCTTCTAGCTCCTCAGCCACCATCTCATTTGGTGGTGGCATTATTTGACCATTCTGGACTTCTCTATTTCTTTGTGTCTCCGAGTATCCTTCAGTCTCCATTCTGGAACTCTGGAAAAAGATGACAGACTCCTAGGCACAAAGAGAAAAGTCAGGGACAGCAAAAACAGACCAAGCCTGTTAAAACCACCCTGATCTCATGGATCTGGGCCAGGACCAGGGTCCATCAGCTTTCTACTGTTAACAGGTTTTTTAACTTTTTTAAATAGATTTAATACCTGTAAAATGCCAGAAAAAAAAGGTTTTGCTCAATTTGAGTTAGGGTCCCAGTACAAAAGAGGGGTTATTTACAGGAAAACCACATCCTATGTTAATCAATTTAAAAAAAAGGGGGTGGGGGAGACTCGAATGACAGTGATGTCTAAACTTTCACATTAGGGTGTGTCCAATCAAGAGTATAACCCCTACGATATAGTCAGTTTTCAGAGAGTATCTTTTTTCATTAAGGACGAATTCCTCTCTAGTCTACACAGAAGTGTTGACATTTAAAATCGCTCCCACCTTAGAGACTCTCAAACCTGTTTCCTGTGTAACAATTGAGCCCACAATCACCAACACTTACCAGCTGACCTGCATGAACTAGCCCTCAGCTCCTAATCACCTCTTCTCTAAAGCTTCCCTGAACCATTTTCTAGTATTGATTCTAAACCTTGTAACTTGAATATTCTTGGAGTACAGCAATTCTATTATCTGGGGTTTTGCTCATCCTCAAAAGCTGTTACTAACTAGAGTGATGAGAGCAAAAACAAAATAGTACCGTAACTCAGGGGTGCTTTGGATAAAAAGGAAATATTTAGTCAAGGAGAGGTTAGATGAAACATTGTGGGAAAGAAAAATCTGGGAAAAATCAAAGAGACTGTCAACAGGGAAATGATTAAATAGCCATTCAATGAGATATTGTGCAGCCTTGTAAAGAATGAAGTAGGCCTATGAGTGTTGATGTGAAGGTATCCATAACTCATCACCCCATGACAAAGGTATAGATCAACATGTGTAGTATGATCTCATCTATGGAAATTAAAAGTACCCACAGATAAGCTTCTATTACCTGATTTACCCACAAATACCTGATGGTTAGCAAATAAATTGTATTTACTTCTGAGGGGCAGGAACCAAAAGAGGGAAACATTTTTCATTTAATATTTTCTGTATTGTTTCCTTCTTAACTACACTTCTTAACTACTCTCATAAAACTCAAACGGGAGAAAATTTTTCGGGCTTTCTCTTCTTGCCCAAAACCTTTCTGAGTGAAAAACCCCTAACCCACGTGGGAAAACACCCTTTCAGTAATTCTAGTTTCCAGCATCGAGGACTTTACAACTCCAGCTTCTAGGAAAAGTCTGACTTGTCAGCAGGCCTCAAGGTTGGCTCTGAAAGATGGACCCAGCTATAAATCCTATCAGTTTCAGACCACCTGCCAGACACAATGCTTAACCTCACCAGTAACTAACCCCAGTTTTCTGAGCCCTTACTTCCTGACACTATGCTGAGCATTTTACATTCTCTTCGACATGCTCCTCTTAGCCACTCAGGTTAAAATCCAGATACGACTCTCTACTGCCCCAGTTGTCTCTATTAACAACAGCAACAGCTGCTACTATTGAATTTTACAGGCCAGATACTCCGCAGCTCTTTCTCATCCAATCCTCCTGATAACCCAGTAGGACTGTTACTGTGATTTCCATTCAGATAAGCAAACTGAGGCTCGGAGAGAGGGACTTGCCTGAAGTCACAAGGCTAAGAGGTGGTGGGAACACAGCTGGCGTCTAGATGGGGAACTGAGCCCGACTCCTCCCACCAATATGGGCGCGGCTCAGAGGGCCTAGGTCGGGCTGGAAAATGCGCTTCTGGGGATCCAGAACCGGGACGTCCTCTTCCTGAGTTGAAGTGAGGCCCAAGGCCACGCCAGGGCAAGCAGCCCGCAGATCACAAGGGCAGACCCTCCTAAGGCCGGCCGACGCTGTGGCGCCCGCTCCCAACATACCACGCGCGGAGAAGGGAAACGGAAGGCAGGAGAGGGGGCCGTTCACCTGCGCAGGTGTCACTTCGAAGGGCGGGGAAAGGGGGACCACAAGCCCCACAACCGACTCCAGGAAAAAGAAACCACCTCCTCGGTACAGAGCTTTGTAGCCCACCGCCGGAACCGGAAGTTATAGCCTCCCCGGAAGTTGGAAGTGGTAGGAGACTAGGGCCGATGGAAGGGGAGTGGGTCGCTCTAGGCCTCGGCGGCGCTGCCCAGCTTCATGGTTTTAACCCGTGGTGGTATGTTTGGCTTCCTCAATCCTTAGTCCTTGCTTCCTTGCGGAGCCTTGTGTACATCCTAGGCAGCTTTTATGCTTCGGGTAAGTTCTTTGTTTTTCTGAGCCGCAGTTTACCTAACTGCAAAATGGAAAGAGGATGAAGCGGGAATTGAGACATTTAGGAGCCTGCCGGCAGCCGAGTCAGCGCCGCACCCAGAAGTTACACCCTTGAGTTTTTGCACCACCCAGAGGGGAAAAAAAAGGGCTAGGTGGCTGCCGTTTGGAAACAGTAGTTCTCATGGAATCACTCCACGTAATGCATTGGGCACAGTCTGTTAAGTACCCCTGTCTCAGTCTACCCAGACAGACTGGGCATGGGGTTTTTACAGTCTGTCCAGGGAGAGACCCTATACAGATAGGGGGCTCAATCTGACCCCCATGTGCCTGTTCTCCCAAGACTTTCCAATTGCTGATGGTTAAGAACCGAAGTTTTAATTCATACTGCGTCTGGGTTTGAGTCTGGGCACACCGGTTATCTTAGATAGCACACCCTGTAAGAGAAAGTGCAAAGATGCTAACCAAGGCAGCCCTTCCGCTTGGCTCTTAACCCTGAAGGAGAAGGGACCTGGCTGTTAGGAAGAGGCACTCAGGTGGCTCATCTCTCTTTTGATTGGCCTATCCAAATGGGACAGGCAAGAGAATTAAGAGGGGCACCCCAAAGCACCTTGCTGGGTTACCACCCCCAAGAGTCCATGTGACTAGGGAAGAGAAGATGTGCCTTTTGTCTACACTACCACTGGTGGTCAGTGAACTCCTAGATAGCCAGTTACTCCAGTGGTTGGAGAACCAGGGCTTTTTGCTATGGCCCCACCCCTACCTCTCCTAGCAACTGGGGTCCTTTCCCCACTCACTCATATAATGAAGTTTCCACCTTTCACTTCTTCTCAGCCTTGGTTTCCCCATCTGTAAAATGAGATGGTTGGACTATATTAAAGACTTCCAATTGTCCTGTCTCCAGTAGCTAAAACTAAGCACAGCCTGGGCAAACATTTGTTGAATGACTAAGTGAGTAAATGAATGAAGAGAGAAAGCTTGAATTTTATGATAAAGCCAATCTGATATAGACCACCAGGGACATAGGTGTAGTTTTAGCAGAGTTAGGTTTATTAACTTGATGCGGCAAGCACCCCCACAGGGACCATGGTGCGTCTCACTAAATAAAGGAAGAAATAGGCTTATCATAGGATTTGAGAGGAGAGTGGAATTTAGGTGAAATTGAAATGAAGCAGTGTTGATAGGCTCAAAGCAAATCTGGCTGTGTGGAAAGGGTTAACATCTGGCTTGAGCTGAGAAGTAGACTCATAGTCCTGTTTCCTTGGACACCACAGAGTTAAGATAAATATAAACTGTTGTGTCCAAAAACCCCTTATCTGAGGCTCTGCACCTGGGTTGGTAATCCACGCTGCTTCTCTGTGTCAAATCTGTCTCCAGCCCCCTAGATGAGAGGGAGATGTTTCATTCTCATTGATAGGATTTCAAACAGCGAAATTTCTCAGCACTACGCTGTCTTCGGTGTTAATTGACAAGAGAAGAATTGACAGATTCACCTTTGACAGGAATCCCTTGATGTGAGGGCCATCGAGAGCTCCAATCTTCCCATTTTAATGTAATCCCAGCTCCTGGGGCCCCACATCACTCTTGGCCTCCATTAGAATACTGAGTCAAGCCTTCATACCTGCTTGGGTGTACTTGTCAACTCCCCAGCCAAACTGTGGCCTCATTGAAGACCTGGCCCAAGTTTGGGTTATTTTCTGCTGCCCATGCCTAGCATGGAATACCAGTAGGTGCTCAATTCATGTCCACTGAATCTGTTGACAGGTTTTTCAAATGCAAAAAAAAAAGCAGAAGGAAGCATATCAAAGTGATAGTAGCAGCTGTGTAAGGGAGACAAGAATGTGTGCGATTTTAAAAACTTTCCCAAAATAGAAACTTCTAAAATGTAGCCCATATTAATGTGCTGAAAAAAGAAAAGAGGATGGAATTGTTGACTCTTTTAAGATTAAAAAATGAATTCTTGACACCTTAGTGATTTTAAAATGAGAACTAAATGGTTAACATTATATTATTTAAAAGAGAGCATTGTAATACTGATCCTTTCTCATTTTTAAAAGGGAATTGAAGTATCGATATTGCGCTTTTTCAAAAAGTGGGTTGTTCTTCATGATTTAGAAAACAAAAACAATAAATTGTTAGCGTTGACACTAATCATTATTCAAAATTAAATTATTTACTATATGGTTTTTGAAGAATTTGATATTGTTGTGACTTGGAGATTAAACTAAAGGAAATTGAATTACTGATAAAATTGTTGGCATTTCTAGGTAAGATTTCCTCTCTACTGCCCATGAACGAGAGGGGTGTTATAGCAGTTCTCAGCCTCTTCCTGCGGCTGGATGGAGGCCCCTTGAGGGTCCACTGCCCAGCCACAGGGTGGAGTTTTACATGCTTGATTGCCCTTTATCATAAATTATTTTGGAAAATTGTCTCAGGGCCCTTCCCTGACCCATTAGGAAGAAGTAGATACTCAGCTTTTGCAACCCCGCAGTGCTTTGGGAACACCTGTCAGTTACATATGTCACCAGGCACTGTTTGTCTCAGTACAAATGATTAACATATGCTGGTTCCAGAATTTTTCCCATTCTCTCCCACATTCCCATGACGCAAAGGTGTCTGCTTTGCTTGACGAAATCCCTTCCTTGCCCTCACTCAGGCCTTGCCATACCAGCTTTTGGGCTTTCGTAGGAACCAGAGTGGTGGTAAGGGCTGTAGGAGAGTTTTGTGGGGGAGACTTGAGATTCCAGGAGTGGTTTTAGGAGAAAATTGTGGGGCAGTTGTAATGAATGGAGACAGTAGATGGGAAAAAGGGGGGGGCGCTTTTTTGAGAAGTATTGTCGATATAATCACTTTGGAGAGCAATTTGGCGATTGGGAAAGTTAAAAAATGAGCACACTCTCCCATTTTAGGAATATATCTTAGAGAATTTCTCACACATGTGCACCTGGAGGTATGTCCCAGGATGTTCACTGAAGCACTATTTGTAATCACAAAAATTGGCCCTACTGTAAATGTCCATCAGTAGAGGGAAAAAGATAAATAACTAGTCTAGAAAACTAGCAGCACTGAACTAGAGAAATATACATCGGCCGGGATATATCCCAAAAACATAATGTTGAATGAAAGAAGCAAGTTGCAAAATCATCCATACAGCATAAAGACGTGCATGTATTTTTAAAAACCAAAACAATGCAATATGTTATTTGGATATTTATATATGTGATAAAAATATAACAGCATGGAGCAGAATGATAAACACCAAGCTCATTTTGTCAGGATAGATTACAGCCATGCTTCTGTAACAAACACCCAAAATCACAGTTGCTTATAACAAGAGTTTATTTCTTGTTCTAATGTCCATCAGGAGTTGGCAGAGGCTCCGTTCCATGCCTCTTCAGTCTGGGACCAAGCTGACCTGTAGCTACCAGTTGCCAGGGCAAAGGGAAAGAGAGTTTGGCAAATCACCGTCTCTCAAATCTTCACCTTGATCAGAGCAAGCCACATGCCAAACCCAACTTCGAGGGGGCAGGCAAGAGCTATCCTACCATGTGCCTCAAGGGAAAAGCAGTAATAAGGTAGATAATCCCACACCCATGATGATGGTGATCTCTGGGAAAAGTAAAAAGGAGCATCCACCTTAACTGTAGCAATTATTTTAGAAAATACGAAGCAAAAATATGAAATTTTTTAACTCTAGAGGGAGGCTACATTGGTATATCTTATATTATTCACCATGTCTTATCTTTTAAACTTTTCAAAACTAGAAGTGTAATTTTTAAAGGGAGGGAACAATGGAACATTAATATTAAAAATTATATATGTGTATCCTCCCTGGGACCATATTTCCTTTCACGGTATTCAGGAGAAACATGAGTAAAAGAATTTCAGTTGTTTTTATGTTGCTTTTGGCTGCATGGCAGCAGTCTTAGACCTCAACAACAGCTCCCTGGGCTCCCACCTCGTTTTCAGCATGGTGTGTGCATCTCTGTGTGTGCCTGCTCCCTCCTCCCCATGCAAGGGCTCTCCCCAGGTTGTCCTACTCACCTTTGTACTCCCAGCCCTGAACTTGCCACAAAGAAGGTGCTAGTAAACCTTTAATAGATGATTCTGTTATGCTCATTTCTATCTAAATAATGAGCCATTTCAGGGCAGGAACCACTTCATCTTTCCCCTCTGAGCCCTCCTCTGGAACAAGGAATGAATGTTTGTTGAATGAATGAATGAATGAATGACCACAGTTCTCCTTCCCTAGCCCATCAATGGAAGCAGAAAGCACATGGCCCTTCCCTCTCCACTATGAACTTCCCAAGGAACTGGCAAAGCCAGGTTTTCTGCAGATTCTACCATGTTTTTGTGCCTGCATTGTAAAGCCAATGATTGTGTGTGGCTATATAGGGTGATCAACTTCCCATGGCTCTCCAGTTTTAGCACTGAAAGTCTCATGTCCTGGGAACACCCTCATTCCCAAGCAAACTGGGATGTTTGGTCACCCTATAGCAGCTCCCTTCTCTCTCTGCCTCATTTTTTTCTCATCTTCATATGAGAGTGTTGGATCTGGTCTCGTCTTTGCATATCAGATCTAAGATTTTAAAAACAGGCTGGATGGAGATACGTGAGTCAAAGAAGGAGGCAAGACTCAAGTTGGGATTTCCTAAGAGACCTTTATTTTTTTGGCAAAGAGTGTGGATCAGTACTGCCAGCCAGGCCTTGGTTCTAGTGGCTTGCTATGGTCTGGAAAAGAAGAGGGGGGAAAACCCAGAATAGTCTAGTTAGGAGCACAATTTCTGAAGCCAGGTGGAACTGGGTTCAACTCTGAGCCATGCCACTCATTAGCTGTGTGACCTGGGAGAGTGATTTGATCTCTCTGAACCTCAGTTTGCTCATCTGTATAATAGGGATAATCATAATAGTCACCTCATTGGGAGGTTTAATTAAATTATTAACTCAGGGGTTCATCACGGCACCAGGCACATATTTAAGTAGTCTATAAATGGTGGCTATCGCTGTTAGGAACATTTATTAACCCTCCCAGATGAGATTTGCATTCTCATTGAGGCCTGAGCCTTCCCTATCGCAGCTCTCACATTTATCACTCATTAATCATCTGTCCCTCATGAGGCAGCAGCCCTTTGACACATCGCTCTGTCCTCCATGACAAGAAAAGACCGGGACCAGAGGAGACACTTCATAAACACTTGTTGAAATAAGAAAGTTCAAAAGCAGTTCAAAGCTCCACCCAGAAGCCATCGAAGTTCTTAGGCCCATGTTGTAGCAGAAAACATCCCCAAACCCTCTGGAATGTCCCCAGGGGCCTCTCCACTACTGACCTTCTAGGACTCTTCGAGCCCCTCCTCAAGATCCGCTGTTCTTACTCAGCCCCCCACCACCCGTCCTGGCTCGCCTCCTTGCTCACCTCCTCGATCCAATCATTAAAGGCCGAGACACGCGTGAACACAGTGGGCTTCTTGCGGGTGTTGCAGCCAAAGGCAGAAACAAAGCTGGTCACACCATGGACCTGCCAGGAGCCATCTGCAGCAGGGCAGTTGAGGGGTCCTCCAGAGTCACCCTGGAATGGTCAGAGAGTTGTGGGGGGCTGAGCCATGTCTGAGTTTTATGGAATTGGTCCTGACTTTGGGGATTTCGAGAAATCTGTATTACTTGACCTCTATGAGCCTCAGTTTGTTCATTTGTGATGGGGAATAATATCTGTCTTATGGGATCTTGTGAGAATTAAATGAGATGATAAATATGTGATCTTAACATAATGCCTAATAGAAAGGAAGCAATCAATAAGTGGTAGTCCTCATTATTAGTACCACAGTTAACTATTAAGATTATTGTTCATACTCACTTTTAATACAATGAGAGTTTGGTATAATTATAACTTCAAGACAACAGAGTTGAAGGTGGCCTTAGAAGTCGTAAGGTCAATATCCTTTGCTATGCTGATGGGGAAGCTTGAGGACCAGGGAGAGACAGTGATTTGCCCAGGTCAAGTCAGTGTATGAGCTGGGACTGGAATCTAGAGGTTGTGACTCTCAGGCCAGGGCTGTGTGTCTGGATTAGGCTCACTCCCTCCCAGTCCCATCTGGCCTGGAGGCTGAATGGGGCAGGCAGGACACTATTTCCCCTCTGCCTTTAGGCAGATGGCAGTGGTACCCTAGGACCCTGCCTGCCCAGCTGAATGGCTATAGCCCAGCACCACCTCAGGCAGAGGAGAGCTGACTCACATTGCACCCAGAGCGGGTGTCCCCACCGGCGCACACCATGGTCTTCTTCAAAGAGATGCCCCACCAGTCCCACCTGGAGCAGTGCTTATAGTCCACCACGGGCAGCAGGGCCTGCTGCAGCTTGTCCGGGAGTGGCCCGCCAGCTGTGGACATAGAGAGCGCTGAGTAGAGCGGTCATGGGGTACAGGGCTTGGGCTGGGGTCTGGGAGTCAGGGCTGGGAGGCCCAGAGTGGGGTGGGGGTTCTGAGGCAAGCAGCCCTTCTGATGGAGAAGATGGGGACTCTCCTCCCACCAGGTTATATTGTCCTGCCTGCTTTAGAGGTCTGCACCCGGGACACAGAAGACAATAAAAAATGTTCAGTTGAGCACATTCATGTTTGGGAGGGTTGGCGGGGAGAAGGCTGCTTTTGGAGGAGCAATGTGAAAAAAATGCAAGGACTGGTCCTGGTATTGCCCTCAATCTTAGTCCCCAGGCCCTGTCTTCCTGCCCACTGCCCCTGTGGCCAGCTGGACGGATCAGCACATACTATAGAGACGGCCCCAGCCGCTGATGTAGCAGGGCGCCTCATTTGGCAGGATGTCGCCGGCAGGAGGGAGGCAGGCAAGCTGGACTGTGTCTCCCAGCTGAGCAGGGCGAGAGAGCTTGATGAGGGCAATGTCGTTGCTGGGGAAGAGAGAAGAGTCATAGGAAGCCTGGTCCTGCTGCCAGACCAAGTCCCGTCTCCCGTCTTTGCTCCAGGTATTTCACTGTTGGGCTGCCCCCGCTGCTCCTTTCTCCTCCGAATCCCATGCATTCTTAAGGCTAAGCAACCTTAGGAAGCCCTGCCAGTCCCCTCAGTGCACGCTGAACTGACCCTTGGCCTTCACAATTGTCCTCTGCTTTTACACCAGTGGTTCTAACACCCCAGCTGCATCAGAATCACCAGGAAGGCTTATTAAAACACAGGTTGCCAAGCACTGCCCCCTTCCCAGGTGTCTGATGCAGGGGGTCTCGTATTCAAATTTCTAACAAGTTCCCAGGGGATGCTGATGCTGCTAGCCTGGGGAGCACACTTCGATAACCCCTGCTCTCAGTCTTCATCCACCTGCTTGTCACTCAATCATCTCACCTGGGTCCAAGTTTTCTCTCCAGTTACCCAAGGAGCCCCATGAGGACAGGTCAAGGTCTTGATCATCACAGCCCCTCACTCCTGCACTGCACCTTCAGGGGTTCTATACTCTTCTTTGACCCTCTCACCAGAAAAGAGCTAAGCCACCCAGACACACAATTTTGCATATGCTTCAGGGGCTTAAGAGGCCCCACTTTGTGTCCTCACTCAGGGATTATCTCTTTGACCTTCACAACCACCCAAGAAGCCCGGAAGTTCACCCTTGACAAGTGGTAAAACTGAGGCCTAGAGAAGGGCAGTGATTTGCCCAGGCCCCACAGAGACTTAGACTTAGTACTGGAGCCTGACTCTCAGTCCCCTGCTCCTCCTTTTCCCACGGTCCCAGGAACCTGGAATGCACTGGGTGAATGTCTGTTGAATGGAGGAACCCTTGGATTTGAGAAAGGGGGTGTGCCAGAGGAGTCCTGGGTTCTGAGGCCAGCTAGCCAAATGGCCTCTGGGGAGTCCCTGCCCCTCCTTAGGCCCTGCTGTCCCCTCCATAGACAGGTTTTGTGTAGATATTCCTTAAAAGCTCTGCTGGCTGCGCCCCCTCAGTGTGTGGGACCTACACACAGGCAATTGGACCCAGCCCTACTCCCCTGAGAGTCTCCTCAGAATCAGCTTTGGGTCACAGAG
>NW_011888817.1:1906044-1910191 GCF_000151845.1 Pteropus vampyrus | reverse complement strand
GCTGCTTTATAGAACAAATTAACTGGCCCCTGCTGTAGACGAGTACCATCCAATAGAATTTTCTGTGATGATGGAAATGTTCTGTAATTTGGCTGTCCAATATGGTAGCCACTGGTCTAGCCCTCTATGCCTCCCTCCACTGACCTCTATAAAGCTCTTCATCCATTTATTTATCTTATAGCTGTTTTACATAATTTGAGAAGTCTAGAAATGAGTCCCCAAAAATCCCCCTTGCTAAACATGGAGCCTGAAATTCCACTTAGTGCACCAACACTTGGATTAAACATTGCCATCTCCCCAGATTCCACTTTTAACTTGCAAATACCCCAGATTTAATGGGCAAAACTTCCACACAGAGTAGATCATCCAAGGGTTTCCTGGCCTTTGGAAGCTACAGTGGATACTGGAAGCACAGCAATGGGCTCAAGACTGGATGCCTTGCAGTCAGAGCATGGGGTGCAGAGCCCATGGTAGGAAACGGTGCCACCAGTATTGCTCTTACCTGCCAGGGCCAGCTGTAGGGGACTGCATCTTCACCATTGACTACACGGGTGGAGGGGTTGTAGGAAGGTCGGCCACAGCCCAAGGCTGGAGGGGAGAGTAGAGGTGTCAATCAGCCAGAGGGTTCCCCAAAATTGAAGAAGAGGCCTGGGTCCCAGTTCTAGCTGTGCTACAAACTGGCTATGTGACCCCATGCAAGCCCCCTCCCGTCTCTGGATTTCTGTAGCCACGTGTGCACAGTGAGTATTCGGAATAGAGCAAAGGTTTCCTGAGTCCCAGGAGTCCAGGATGGAGAGGAACATAAGGCCTCCTTCCACAGTAGGATTAAAGGCACTGGTGCACTGAGACCAGTGCCTGGAGGCCAAGAGTCTTCAAGAAGTGATAGCTATCATCACGAAGAAAGGCAGCTTTGGAGTAACACTGTCTGGGTTCAAAGTACAGCTCTGCCTCTCATTTTAAGATGGGCTACTTTACTTCTCTAAGGATCAGTTATGGGGTTAATAACAGCACTTACTTCATGGGGCTGTTGTGAGGATTATATGAGATAATAGAAGAAAAGATCTTTAGCATTCTACCTGGCATATAGTAAGCACTCAATAAAACCATTACTGTCAGTCAAGGAAGGATGCCTGGAGGAGGTGTCCCTGAGCTAGAATGTAATACCGCAGAGAAACAAGGAAAAGGCTAGACCACAGAATATGGAACGAGGTAGGGGGAGTGGGAGACGAGAGTTAAAGAGTTAAGCAGAGGAGCAGAAATTCCACCAAAGCAGTCTAACCACAGAGCCCAACTCTTTGCCATTAAATTTTATTCACTGCCCCATCAAGGATTTCCACCATAGCCCTTTGGGTTCCCCAATTTTTCTTCTAAGCTCATCCATCCATAGCTCCCCCTCCATTCTCCTGCTCCAGCACCAAGCCAAAAGCCCTGACAATCATGCCCTGACAATCAGGTACAAGCTGAGGGCCCCTCCTGTGGAATAATGTGTTGGGTTCAGGAGACCCAGGGCAGGTGACAGATTTCAAGAGCTCCCAGCCCAGTGAAGCACAAAACAGGCTAGGGTCTTACCAAGAGCCACAAATAGCAGGGAACTCAGCAGCCGGAGCATCATAAGTTTTGGGGTGTTAGGAAAGATGCAGAGCTTGAGACTCTAATATAGGGTAGAAGGCAGGTGGTAGTGGGCTGGACTGGGCCCCATTTCCGGAACAGATGGTGGAAGGCCAGATCTCCCATGGTGCAAGGCCACAGTCCTTACCCACTGCAGATGGAAATGACAGCCAACGGCAGGACCCAGAGTTCCCTCCAACATGTGGTTACACAGGTGGCATTGAATAGCCAGCTGATAACAGGGGATGAGGAAGGAAATTGCACATCAGAACAAGCCAGCGTCTTCCAGGAAAGAAAGTGGGCTCTAGAACTAATCAGACCTGCGTTCAGATCCTGCCACCTCCAAGCTCTGCAAACTTGGGCACATGGCTTATCTTCTCTGAGCCTCGGATTTCTCATCTCTAACATGGGATTAGTATCCACCTCGATAAAAAAAATTTTATCAAGTACTTTCTCCATATCACACTGTTTTAGGGGGTGCAGCCATGAACAAGACATGGTCCCAGATCTCTTGGAGTTTAAGTCTAATAGAGGAGACAATGAAAAATCAACAAAAATTAAGTGAAGGCTCTTTCTGATTGTGGTGGTAGGTGCTGTAAAGAAAATGACACATGAGTAACTGGCGTGGGAATGGGAGTAACTCACTTAGATGGGGGACTAGGGAGAGTGACATTTGGACTGAAGAGGTACAGTTTGAGTGCATCCTAGAGGACAAGTAAAAGCCAGCTGTGGAAAGCCCTGAAGGAATAGCACGGCCAGGTGGAGAGGACAATAAATGCAAATGCGTGGGGGCTGGAATGGGCTTGGCTTCCTCAGAGAAAGGGCAGTCAGTGTGGCTGGAGCTTAGAAGTCAAGATGGAGATTGGTGGAGGGCGAGGTCAAAGAAGAGGCAACTCCTAAAGCTGAATTCACCTGTGATCCAGGGGTTCCACTCTTAGTAGCGACCCTTGAGAAAATCTTGCACATGCGCCCCAGGAGGCATGCGCGAGAATGTTCCCAGCAGCCCTATCCTCAGTCCTCAACTGCAAAAACCTAGAAACGATTCAGATGTCCCTCACGGAAAATGGATGAATGGGTGCAGGGTAGTCACAGAATGGAGTATTGATCGGCAGTGAAAAAGAGTAAATCACAGTGACACGTTGCAATGTAGGCAACTCCTAGGAAAGAAAAACAAAAGAAAGATCCCGGGAGATTAAGTGCAGTTTAATACCCTTTTTATAGACTTGAAAAACAACTAAAAACTTTAAATATACTTTTTAAGGAATACCAATAAGTGGATAAAACTGTATAAAAAGGCAAGCAAAGACATGATGGGCATAGGATTCTGGATGCTGGCTGGCTCAGGCCTGTGGTAAGAACAAGGAGGATAGATTAGATGTTGCTAGAACATCTAACTTTATTTAGTAGTTTTTGTTTTGTTTTAGCTTTAGTGAAGGTTAATTTACATACAATAAAATTCACCAGTTTTAACTGTAAAATTAATGTTTTGACAAACATATACAGTCATGTAACCACCACCATAATTGTGATACAGAACATTTTCATTACTCCAAACTTCCCTCCTGCCTAGTCTCACTCTGTCCCACTCCCATACCTGGCCCCTGACAACCAATGATCTGCTTTCTGTCACTACAGTCTTGCCTTTTCTAGAATCTTTACTGTGAATGGAAGATACAGTATGTATCTTTTGTTTCTGTGTGTCTTTTACTTAGCATAATGCTTTCAAGATCCATCCACGCCATTGTTAGATGTGTTTTTGAAGGTGCTAATTACATTATTTAAAATAACTATACATCTAACGTAATAAAAGTGGCCCATGAGTGAACTAATGATACCTAAAACAATGATGAGAGAGCATCATGGGCTGAGGCTTATGATTTATCATATTCTATTACCTGAAAGAGAGAGAGGGAGAATAAAAAGAGAGAAAGAGGTGAGCGAAGGGCGTATCCTTTAGGGTTTCGTAGCAGATCAGGTAAAAAGGAGCTGGATCTGTAGCCTAAGCATAAGGAGAAAGCCATGGGGAAGGGGGAAGAGGGAGGTGATTAAGTCCAGGAAGGACCTGGAATCTAATTTAGACTTGAAAAAAATCTCTTCCTGGGTGCTGTGTGAAGGGTTGTGGGTGAGAGAGAGGGGGACCAGTTGGAGCTATTTCGGGAATGAGACGAAGCAGGAGTGAGGGGTGGAGTAGGGCTTGGCCTTGGGCAGTAGAGATGGAAATGGACAGATAGGGGTGGGATACAGAGTGTATTTTGGAGACAGAGCCATACCTGAGATCACCTCTGTGAAGTGTGAAGCGATGCCTGGCCCAAAGTCAGTGAACTCAGTTCACATTAATTCGTAGAAAACACTTAGCACATCCTTGTTGACTGTTGGAAATAGACTCCCAGGCCAGGGCTGGCATGCTACAGGTGTTCAACAAATATCTGCTAAATAAGGCTAACTGGCTCTGCAGACTCTCCTGAGTAATCCTTGTCACTCCTCAACACGTAGTGCTCTAAGGATGGGCAGACTCCTTCCTGCTAGTGTTACTGACTCA
>NW_011888817.1:1896404-1904549 GCF_000151845.1 Pteropus vampyrus | reverse complement strand
AGCATTGGGGTGGCAGTTCTGAAGAGCAGCATTCGAAAGGATATTAACAGATGTTTCATAATGAATGGACCCTCTCGAATGGAGCCCCAAAAGGCAAGATTTTTCATCTGCTTTTGTTCATGGCTGTGGCCTCAGCTCTCAGGACGGAAACCAACTGGCACTCAATAAAGAATCAAAAGTCAAACGGGATTGGAAAACATGAGATTAAGTGAAGTTCTTTCCTGCAGGACTTCTCAGGTGCCAATGTTCCTTGTGAATCACACACGATGATCTTAAGTCCAGGACTCTCTGATACCTAATTGCTCTGAAGTTCCCCACTACCAGCCCCAACCCCCTTGGATGGGACAGCCCAGCCTCAAGGATGGGTAAGGAGGCCCATGATCAAGCAAATGCCCCATCTGTCCTGTAATGGCACTGAGAAGTCACTGAAGAGACCCAGGGCTTGGACCACATGAAGCCGGCTGTTCTCCCAAGAAAGCCACTGCCTCAGCCAGGACCCAAGGAGATTGTTGAGCAAGGACACTGGGGAGGGATGGAGAGCAGGGACAGCCTTCTTCCCAAAGCCAATGCTCTACCTTCTCGGGCCTGAGCGGGAGTGGGGTGGGAGGGAATCCCCCACTTCCGCCAGGCTCTCTGGGAAATGGTGACAAAGGAGGTGTGATCCGCCCCCCTTTCCTCTGCTCTCATTCCACTGCCCTCCTGGCAAGTACACATTCAACAAATATTTGTCCAACACCTACTGGATTCCAGGCATTGTCCTGGTCAGCAGGGATCCTTCTGAGATGACAGACGACAAAGTCTTCCTGAGCTCACAGCCAGCAGGGGGAGTGTCACAGCAGGAATTCCGTGTCGGTCTGCTGGATACTCTCCATCTGCTCTCCACTGGTCTCCACCGAGCTCCACCCTAACCGCTGGCTGACCTGATAGCATCAGTAGGGTCCTTTGTCCTTGGCTTGATTCAGTCAATGGAAGGTGCCAGCAGGAGACTGGAGGACAGGAAGGGAGAGCAATTATAGTATCTATTCCCCAGGCCCCTTCCTGCCAGGCCTCAGGATGCAATGGCTGCATGCCTCCACCAGAGGCCCTGGCTCTATTAACTGCCTCCTCCCTCTGCCCCTTCAGGCCTCGGAGTGGTATGAGCTCCCTATTGTTTCTAGCCATGGGATGCTTCGCTATTCCTTGTTAGTTTATCCAAACCCATCTCCACTTTTATTAAATATTCCCCAATTACCCCTTGGGGTTGACATCTGTTCCCCTCCCGGACCTTGACTGATGACTCATGTTTGGATGAATCTAACAGAGACCCCAAATAACAATGTATAAAATAAGGTAGAAATTTATTCCCTTCCCCTCTAACTTCAAAGTCCACGCTGGCATTGCAGCTTTGCTCTGGGAAGTCCGTCCCTAGGGTGTTCTCTCACCCTCAGGCCAAGTGTTATGGGTTCAGTCGTGTTTCCCCACCATAGGACTCCAATGCTGAAGTCCTAACCCCCAGCACCTCAGAATGTGACCTTATTTGGACATAGGGCCACTGGAGAAGTAATTAGTTAAGATGAGGTCACTAAGGGTGGACCCTAATCCCATGTGATCAGTGTCCTTCTAAAAAAGGGAAATTTGGACACAGAGAAACACACATAGAGAGAAGGTGGCCATGGGTGAGCCAAGGAGAGAGAGAGAGGCCTGGAACAGTCTCCCTCAGCCATTAGAAGGAACCATCCTTGCTGAAACCTAGATTTCAGACTTCTAGCCTCTGGAACTGTGAAACAATGTATTTCTCTTGCTGGCACGACCTAGTTTGTGGCCCTAGGAAACGATGGCTCCTACACCCCACCCACATTCCAGACAGAAAGAGAAAGAGCAAGCATGTGTTTTATCTGTAAGCACCCAACCTGGAATTTGCACTGACCTCTTCTGAGAATGGTCAGAAATCAACTTGGAGCCTCCTCTGGCTGCTGGGGAGCCCGGAAACTCCCTGGCAGGAGAGAAACTGCTCTTACTACTGAAGAAGGGAGAGCAGATATTGGGGCTCCGGCACCAAATGCCACAGATGTTTTCAGATGTAAGCAGTAGGAAACCCTGGCTCAGGTAAACAATTAGGAAATTTACCATCTCAGGGGACTTGACTTCAAGTCCAGAGGCAGGGAAAGCACAGGCATGGTACACCAAGGTTCAGGTTCTGTTCTCTGCCATTCCATGGCTCTACTCTGCACAAGCTGCTGGCTTCCTCCTTCGGCTGGAAGTCAGATGGCTGCTGGGGTCAGTTGGGGTCAAACCAGAAAACAGAAATCTCAAGTATTTGAAATGGAGGGACCGGGTTGCCCGGGTGAAGTAAGAGCTGAGATTAGCCACAGCTGCCTCCAGGAAGGAGGAACAAGATGCTGTTAGCTGGAGCCCAGAAGCTAGGCTCACCCTGCAGAAGCTGGGCCCAGGCCGGGTCTGCTAGGTGGGAGCCATGGAGGAGGAGGTATAGGGAGAAAAATACCCTGGATTCTCTCTTCTTACTTTCCTCCAATCTCCCATCGGTGTCTCTCATTGGCTGAACCCAACTAGAAAACAGCTGTCACTGGTTTCTTGAAAATCCAGCCTGCGAGAATCAGTCCCCTTACCCCCCTGTCCAACCAGGATACAGTGAAGAATAAACCTCAGGCTGGAGCTTCTGTGGGAGAGAGGGGAGAGATAGGACTGGAGACCTTGGCATGGCAGCACCTCAGCAACAGAGAGAGAATGACACTATCCAACACATGTTTTCAAACTATATCTCTGACTGCTAAATGGAAAATAGTTTAAAAAGAAGCAAGAGTACCACCTGGGAAACTAGCCAAGAGGCTACAGAGGTTGTCCAGGTAACCAGGATGAGGACAGGACAAGGGAGGTGCTCAAGAAAGACAAAGTCTGGAACTGATAAGAGGAACCACACAGGACATGCACAAATGAGCCAAGATGACCTAGTTCTCTGTCCCAGATACAGAGCCATCACACAGGGGCTTGCACACAGCAAGCGTTCAGTTCATGTGGTGTGCATACACAGCCACTGTGTGCACACGCACAACTCACTCAGAAGTGCTCTACCCACCATGGCTCGTCTTCAGCCAGCCACCGACCTGCCCTTCGCACGGAATCCGCCCCTGGAGAGTGAGTGTCTATTCCTGGAAGGCTTTCAGTCACGAGAAGCCTACAACTCCATTTAAAGAGATGTAAATGGTTCAGGTTTTCTCGCCCAACCAGAAGGTAGGGGTGGGACGGTTGTCTACTGGTTAACTCAGAGGTGTAGTGATGCCACCACAGACCCAGGCTCTTGCCGTCTGTGCTCTGCCAGCCTCAGCTGGCCTCTCCTCTTGGGCTGCCTCCTTCATTGTCCTAAGAGCAGGCCTGGAGGCAAGGATTCGAGTACAGGTAAGCTATTTGGGAGGTGATCCCGAGAAGCGTGTGTTGGGAAGCAGGGAAGTAAAATGTCAAAGGAAAGGAAGCCAAGACAGGGTGCGTGAGTGGACAACTAGGGCCCAATCCCGCTAGAAAACCCTGGCAGCTGACTCCTCGGAGTTGTCTCACACACATTCCTGGAGAATGCCTCGCGAGCATGGGACAGGGTTACTCACGCGCACAGCTCTATCATGCCTGGGGCAGGGTATGCGAACACATGCTCAGAATTTGCACCTCGGCTCCCCCGTGTACATGCACCTCTACACACACCAGAGCACACACCTCCTCCCCAATAAAACAGACATCTCTGTCTTAGTCTGCTTGGGATGCTGTAACAAAATACCATAGATTCAGTGGCTTAAACAACAGACATTTATTTCTCAAGGTTCTGGAGGCTGGGAAGTCCAAGATCAAGGTGCAGGCAGATCCAGTGTCCTGGTTTGCAGATGGTCATCTTCTCATTGTAGCTTCACATGGCAGAGGACAGGGAGCAAGGAAACATGCTCTAACCTCGTGACCTCATTAGCTCTCAAAGGCCCCACCCACGAATATCATCGCATTGATGGTTAGGATTTCGACATATGAATTTGGGGTGACACAAACATTCCGTCCATAACAATGTCTCTCACGGCTTCTGACTCTGGCCTTTGGCTTGACCTGGCAAAGGCAAGGGCATTGAACATTTCTGACAAGAACTCCACCATTATGAGCCCCTTAAGTGGATTTGCTGGCAAAAGTTGCAGCTCAGGCGGAGTGCAGTGAGGGAACCGGAACAGCCCGTTCCTGGAGATACAGTGGGATCCTCTGCCCCAGGATGTAATCTCTAAAATTACCAGCAGGGGGTGTCCGAGAGCCATGACTGTCTCAAGGGATTTTTTCTGTTGTTTTTTTCTTTTCTTTTTTCTTTCTTTTTTTTTTTTTCTAGAAGGTTGCTTGGTTTATGTAAGGGTTGATTTGTCTCTGGGTGTATTTGAAGAGGAGGACAGGTCTCAGCGGTTCCTCATGGAAATTTAGCTGAGTGCGATGGATGCACTCACCATCAATTCTAGGCATTGCATCACCCAGGCCCAATGCCCTGGCACAGCATTTATGTTCAGTTCATGGTAGATGAATGATGAATAAATGAATGGATAGATTAATAAATGAATGGCTAGATGACTATATGGAGGACTGGAGGAATAGAGAGAAGATGATCCAAGAAAAAAAGGTAAGACGAGAAAATTAGGAAAAAGGATGGACAGCAGACAGATCAGGGGAGAATCAGGGAAAAGAGAGAGAAATGCCAGGAAGGAGTGTGGTAAGGAGGAGTCAAGAGGTAGTGACTGAAGGGGTGCAGCGCTAAATCTTCCAGCCTCAGTGCCTTGGCCCTAAGTGTCTCTTCTCCGAATTGCCTCCCACTGCTGTCCACTGCAATGTTCCCCTTCTCTCCAGACCAATCGAACCTGGCACCTTCTTCAGGAAGGCCTCCCTGAACCCACAGTTAGGATCAGTTCCTCTTGCCTTTATGCTCCCTCTGCTCTGGAGGATGCTACTGGGACCCCCTCTGATCTAGTTAAAATATGGGCAGTGGAGTCAGACAGATTCAGGTTTGGTTTGAATTCAAGCTCAACCATCATTGTGTGACCTTGGCCAAGATTCCTGACCTCTCTGCACCTTGGTTTGCTCAGCTGGGGTAATACCAGTTGCTGCCTCACAGGGTTTTTGTGAATAGATAGATAGAACGCTTAGCACAGGACTTGGCCCAACAAAGGGTGACAATTATTGCTCTAGCATTCTAGAAAGTCCCAGCCTCAAATGGTCTGTCCCATCATTGATTTGAGTTCAGAAAATATTGTCATCAAAATGAATATTTAATAACACTGATCAATGCATGTAAGCACCTTGGAAACACTCATCTTTGCTTGGTTCATTTTTTGACCTGTACAAGAATGTTTATTTCAGTGCTGCTTGAAATAACAAAACATAATTGGAAACAACCTAAATGTATACTGACAAGAAAGTGAATGAACTGTAATATATTTGTAGAATGAGATAATAATGTAGAGTGAAAATGATTGGACTAGAGCTATGTGTATCGATATGGATAGATCTCAAAAGCATTTCATCGAGTAAAAAAGCAAGTTAGAGAATAATGCATTTAGTATAATGCCATAATACACATAGCATTTGAAAACATGCAAATCAATGATGGGCTGGATAGAAATGTGTAGGAATGGGATAAACATGAGAGAACAGGATGGTGGCACCTTCTAAGAAGGGAAGAAGTAGGGCTGGTGAGGGCTTTGGGTGGCTTCAGCTGTATCTGTAAGACTAACTTGTTTTTGAGTTTCTTGAGTGTGATATGAGACCTTCTCTACAACAACCTGCAGCATGAAATACAATGAAGAAACTGAGGCTCAGGCAGGCAAAGTAAAGGGCCCATGCTTACCCAGTCTCTGGGAGGCAGAGGTAGGAATTGAACCCAGGTCTCCTGATCCCAGCTGCCCTCCCTGCCAAGCTACTGAAATGCTAGCAGTGGTCTCAGGGACAAAGAAGGTCCTGAGCCGCTGGGGCAGAGGGCCTGGGGCAGAGCGTCTGAGCTCTGCCAGGCCGGACAAGGAAGATGGGCTCTGGCCCACTAGGCTCAGGGCTTAGCCCAAGCTTGGGCCCAGACCAACCCAGGCAAGTTTTCCCACCTTCCTGTCTGTTTCCTGACACTGTCCTGGTGGGGTCAGAAGTCCAGGCCAGAGCCAGGTCAGGGAGGGTCTCCATAGCAGGAAGTGGAGGCCTCCAAGTTTCCAAGTTGACTCTCTTCCTCTCCTGCAGCTTCCCTCACCTCCCACTCAAGCACAGGCATCCCAGGGGCACAGGCAGGGGGGTGGACTTCGAGCAAGCTCCAGTCTTGAGGAGACCCCAGGCTCCCCACCAAGGACCTCAACACAGATTCTAAACCCTTCAGGGCAGAGGTATTCCACCTGTTCCAGGATGTGGCCTGGCAGTCATTCATTTTTTCCTTCCTTCCTTCCTTCCTTTCTCCCTTCCTTCCTTCCTTCCTTCCTTCCTTCCTTCCTTCCTTCCTTCCTACCTCCCTCCCTCCCTTCCTTCCTTCCTTCCCTTCTTCCTTCCTTCCTCTTCTTCTAAGAACCCACTAAGTACCAGGCCCTGTGCCTGGCACTGAGGGACAGGAATGAGAGACAGCTCTTACCCTCCAGGGGCTCTGTGTCTGCTCAGGTCCTGAACTCACATTGTAAAGACTCACGGTGCCATTATGAGAACAATAGGCCTGGAACAGGCTTTAGAGACCATTCGGTCCCACCTTCTTCTTTTCCAGTGACTAACTGAGGACCAGGTCATTTGGCAAGCTAATAACACAACAAACTCATTTTTTTCATCTGTCAAATAATCAACAACCAGTATTTACAGAGAGTTTACAGCATGCTGAGGGATCAACTTTGTGGGGCAGGAATTCTTATTATCCAGGTAACAGATGAGGAATTTGAGGCTCAGATAAGGGAAATGACTCAGATGAGGAATTTGAGGCTTAGACAAGGTCTTAGAGCTGGTAGAACTAGTCAGAAGGAGGACCTCACTGCTAAATTCCTCTCTGGGAAGACAAAGGCTTTTACCTCACAATGTTATCGGAAGGATCCAGCCATCTAGAGCACATTTACGGGAAGAAAAAAATTGTCAGCAGCTGCTTCCATAGTGGGGGCACAGCAGGAGGAAAACACCTTCATATGGAAGGTGACCTTCACCTACTCCGCCCCAGGTGAGAGGCAAGGGAGCAACTTTTCAGGGTACAAAGAAGAACTGGAAATGTCCACTTTGGCATCAGCAGCCTGAAGGTAGGAGGCCTGGGGTGGGGGAGCCCAAGAACAGGGTGTCTGGGAGGAGGTGGGGTGAAGGGTCTCTCATGAGCTTCACGGTGGGAGGCCTGGGCCTGAGGAGAGGAGGCCAAAGGACATGAAGAACTGAGAGATTGCCATTTATTCCATGTTGAGCTGTTTTTGTCCTGTCCTGTGGTCACTCCTCTGTTACTCTGTGCCTCGGTAAAGTCTGTCACACACCATAGCTCCATGTCTGTGGTGGTTTGGGGTACAGATGAGGAAGGAGTAGTGGCCACAGTGCCGGGGATGGTGGGTGTATTTTGCTAAGAGAAGATGGCAGACAGTCACAGAAGGTAGAGGGGACTGAGAACTGGTTCAGAAGCAGGAATTCAGAGTGAGAGGTGACAAGAGGACATAACAGCATCTGGGGCTCCTCAAAAATAGTGCACTGGGAAGGCTCTGAACTTCTCACAGCACATGGAATAGAGGTCTGAGCTATTTTATTTGATTATTAAAGGAAGGGGTAACCCCAGAAGGCAAGAGGGCTTTGGGGAATACCTGTTTACATGATGAAAACTCTTAGCATATGTCTCTACTCAATAAATGCATTAAGCATTAAGCATTAATGCATTAAGCAATGCGCTCATGGCCCTAGAGGCAGTAGGTACAATGGTTAGCAGGCAGACCTGAGCCAGGTTACTTGGATTCATATCTTGGCCGAGTTCCTTCTGGTGAGTTACTTCGCCTCTGCCCTTCAGTTTCTTATCTGAAAAAATGGAAATGCTACTAACATCTACCTCATAAGGTTGCAACGAGGAATAAATGAGTGAATGCTCATGAAGCACTTAGCCCAGTTTAGTAGTCAGGGTTCTCCACAGAAACAGAATCAATAGGAAATAGATATAGATATTGATGTAGA
>NW_011888817.1:1869842-1896242 GCF_000151845.1 Pteropus vampyrus | reverse complement strand
TCTTAATCTATGTTCAGGCTGCAAACAAAAATGCCATAGACTGGGTGGCTTAAATAATAAACATTTTTTTCTCACAGTTTCAGAGTCTGGGAAGTCCAAGATCAAAGTGCTGACAGATTCGGTGTCTGGTGAGAGCTCTCTTCCCGGTTCGTAGGTGCCTGTCTTCTCCCTGTGTCCTCACATGGTGGAAGGAGTGAGGGAGCTTCCTAGGGTCTCTTTCATAAAGGCACTAATCCCATTCATGAGGGCGCCACCCTTATGACCTACTCAACTCCCAAAGGCCCCACCTCCAATACTATCACACTGGGCATTAGATTTCATCATATGAATTTTGAGGGGACACAAACTTTTAGTCTATAGCCACACGCAGTAAGTCCTCACCTAGTGTCGTTGACGGGTTCTGCAACTTTAAGCGAAACAACATATAAAACCAGTCTTACCGTAGGCTAATCAATAATTGACGTGAACAAGAGTTCAGTTCCTAAGGCATCTTATCAACATTATTGCAAAACGATGTTGAACAAAACGATGTTAATTGGGAAACTGCAGTATATATATTTAGAAATATTTATTATATACATACAAATATATGTAGGGAGATTTATTATTAAGTACTGGCTGATGTGATTCTGAAGACTGAGAAGTCATGTGATCTGCCATCTGTAAGTTGGAGACCCAACTTAGGAGAGTTGGTGGTGTAGTGTTAAGGCTGGGGAGCTGGACCACTGATAGTGTAGATTCCAGTTTGGGTCTAAAGGTCTGACAACCACGAGCACTAAAGTCTGGAGAAGATTGATGTTTCAACTCAGGCAGAGAACAAATTCAACCTTCCTTGCATTTTCGTTCTATTCAGGTGCTCAACAGATTGGATGATGCCCACCCACTTTGGGGAGGGCTGTCTGCTTTATTCAAATAGTACACCAATACAAATACTAATCTCTTCCAGAAACACCCTTGCAAATACACCCAGAAATTAAGTTTAAACAGACATCTGGGCATCTCGTCACCCAGTCAAGTTTGCCCTATAAAATCACACCCAGCAACACACACAGCAGCTGGGATGCAATAAGCAATCGATACATAAGGCCATTATTATTACTGTCGACATAAGAAATGCCCAAATCTATAGAGAATTTGTACAAGAGTTTATTTGAGCCAAACCAGTGACATACGCTGAGGAGCAAGATCTCAAGTGCTCTGGAGAATGACAGTTTTGCAGTTTCTTGTATGCATTTGAAATTGAGGGAAAAGAAGGACGATGATATAAAGGTGAGAGAAAGCAAGGTAGGGACTGGATTATTGGATAAGATTATGTGTTCTTTTTGAGGGTGGTCATGCTTTAGAAGGAGAGATCCGAAAGGGGGCATTTCAAAGGAGTGTTAACCTGGATGCACAGAAAACAATGGCCAGGTCTTGCTTAAGGCAAAGATAAGCCTTTTAGTAAAGAAGTTGTAGGCCTGGGACATGACTACCCACCATGACCTGTCCAGTTAGGAATTTATGATCAGATCATCCTGTGAGGTAAGTTTCTGTCACATTATGGTTTTATGGACAAGGAAACAAAAATTCAAAAATGTTATGTCATTGGCCATTGTCACACAGCTTCCATCATATGCTGGTGAACCCAGTCTCAAAAATAGAAAAAAAACAAACAAAAAAACCCCTGATTTGCCACATTTACCAATTCCTGTGGTGTAAACATTCCCGCCCTGGCTGATTTCAGGCTATCAGTGGTTTAACAATCAGTTCACCAAATTCCAGAATATTTAACAACTGGCTCTTATGAGCAGGTGTGAGCTACTCCAGCACAGGACTGCAGTTCCACTGTGCTATAAGACTGTTGGGGATGGCGATGGTGGGGATCATAAACATTAGCTATTCCTGCAAGTCTGTCAGGTCAACAGTGTTCAGTGGGCACCCTCCTTATCCCCATTTCACAAACAGAAGATTGAGGTTTGGAGAAGTTCAGTTACCCGAGGTCTCAGCACAAGTCAGTTACTCACTATCTTTCTTCTCTCAGCAAGATTGTACATAAGCCTACATATGACAATTATCCCTGCCCTCCTTAGAGGGAATTTCCCAAGCTCCACAAAGATGGGAGCCCTGACCCCTACCAGACTGACTGCTCTACCCCAAAAGCCCTGAGGTGGCTTGGCAGGAGGGAAGCTCTTACTGGCTGGAGCCCCACCTGCCCCAATGTTCTTGAGCTCAGATCTGTCCTGTCTTGTACTTGCCACATGCGGGCTTGGGGAAGTTCTGTTTTGGCAGCTGGTGAGCAGAGTTCCCTTATCCTCGAGATTATTAAGGGTTGAAGGTATGTGACTCATTCATTATGCTTGGGTAAATGGAAGACGGCAGCCAGGGGAGGGCCAGAACCAAGCCCAAGAGAGAATTTGAGTTCTATAGGCAGGCTGGCCCAACTCCAGGTGAGGGCTCAGGTGAGTCACACTTCGAACAGTCACCTGAGGCTAGGCACAGATGTCCTTTAGGAGAATGAGCCTGCCAAAAGTTTCATTGCTCTTGGCTCTAGCTGTCTCTTGGACAGAGCTGGGCTTGCTCCTTATCCGTGATGCTTTCAAGACCCATGAGCTGAAAGAATAAGGGAACACTCCTCTCACCATATCAGGCCCCACGGGAGGGGAGAAACTGCTAAATGACAGGTAGGTACTTAATAAGCAGCATATGCACTAATGGGGCAAGGCCCTAAAGTTTCTGGAGAAAGAGGCTGCTCCCTCCATTCTGAAGAGCTCAGGGGAGTGAGATACCCTTGAACTCTCCTGAGCCTGGGATGGGGGAAGGGTCCCTAATGATCTTGGTGGGACACAAGAAGGGACAAGGATTGGTAGGACTGCAGGAGGGAGAGTAAGATAAGAGGGAGAGAGTGGGAGGGGCAAAGGCTAAAGGAAAGTCCACAACTTACTGCTGGTTTGGCAATGGAGCTAAGGAGCCAAGGTTGGAGGTCATCCCAGTGGGGCAAGCGTGGGGGCCACTGAGGGTGGAGACTGCAGGGAGGGGCATCCCACCCACTCAGGATATTCTGAGACCCTGGCAACCATCCCTGTAGTGCTAGAGAGAGGCAGCTGGGCTTGGCTGGATGGTGAAGGATGAGGGTTTGTTGGGGGACCAGGCCACAGCTGCCTACCAGCCTAGCCTGTGTCTCCAGGCTGGACCCCTCCCAATGCTGCTCACTTCACAGGGTTACTTACTAAGTCTTCAGTGAGTGAGAGGGTACTTAAGCTAGTGGAACCCAGAACCAGGCCACAGCTGCCTACCAGCCTAGCCTGTGTCTCCAGGCTGGACCCCTCCCAATGCTGCTCACTTCACAGGGTTACTTACTAAGTCTTCAGTGAGTGAGAGGGTACTTAAGCTAGTGGAACCCAGAACCCAGGGTACTTAAGCTAATTCTGACCACTAGGTGAGCTTGGGTAAGTCTTCTATCCTCTCTGGATCTTAATTACCTCACCTAGAAAACAAAATACCTACCTCTTAGGGGTTCTGTGAAGATTAAATGAGAGGGTGGATGTGAAACTCCTGGCACTGACAATGTCAGGTTCTTTGGCACATAGAAGGCGCTTCACCAATATCAGTTTCTCAGGGCTGGGCCTGGGCAAGAGGTGGGGCAGGCAGCCTCCCCAAACCCTCCTCCTCATGTGTCCCCGCACTTGGAGTCAGCTGGTCTCCAGCCAGCCGGCCTGACTCCAGGCTGGGCCCTGAGAACCCAGTATCTAAGGACAGAACCACCCCTCCCACACCTGGCTCCCAGGCCCCTCTGTCTGCAAATGCCTCTGCGGTCCCCAGAAGTCCTCGAGATCCCCTGGAATTGAGGAAGCTGGAGAGAGACATTCCAGATCTTATGGGACACAGCCTGACTTTCTGGGAGGATGAGGGAATAGCACATTCCTCCTAATATAATTGTCCTGAAGCTATTTCCAGAGGCTCTTAGTGACCAGGCCCGAAATGGCCAGTGATCTCGATGCCTGGGTACCTTCAGGACAAACGGCACAGAGGCCCAGCCCTCTCCCTGGCTGCCTTCCCTCCCGCCCGGCCCCCTGCCCAGAGCAGAACCAGGCCTGGCTGAGGCTCCACAAAGGAACTGTTGACACTGCTTTCCTGGTCCACTGAGTTCCCCACACTCCTCTTCCTCCTTGGGGGCTGAGGGTGGGTGGAGGGGCTCTGATCCCTCCTCTCGGCTCCAGGTTTCAGCAACTCTAACCACCCGACCCCAGGCAAGGCCCTTCACTCTCCACGACTGTGGGCCGGGGAGGGCACTTCTATGTTAAAGTATTTCATAATCTTGGATCTTATCATTAGGAAACAGCAGAGAAACTCAGATTGGAGAACATTCTCCCAAACAACCTGCCTGCGCTCTTCGAAAATGCCAGTGTTTTTCTACAGCCAGGCCACCCTGAACAAGCCCAATCCCGTCTGACCTCGGAAGCTAAGCAAGGTCGCGCCCAGTTAGTACTTGGATGGATGGGAGACCACCTAGGAAGACCAGGTGATGTAGGTATAAAAAATAAAAATAAAAAATAAGGGATTGTAAGCTGACAAGGTCCTTGCAATCTGTGATGTCAACCAAGGGTTGCCTCGCCTAAAAAAAATAAAAAATAAATGCCAATGTTAGAAAAGAGAAAGACCGAGGAACTCCCAGGTCGAAGGAAACCAGAGTCCCTGAGACTAAAAGCAATGCCTGATCCTGAATTGAATCCCGGATTGGAGAAAGAGTTGCCATGAAGAACATCGGAGGGACAATTGGTGAAATTTAAATAAGAACTGTATTTTAGATAAGAATTCTGTATCAGTGTTAAATATCCTGTATTTGGTAACTGCAGTGTGGATATGTAAGAAAATGTCCTTTTCTTACAAATGTAGGGGATACATGCTAAAGCCATCGGTGGTAAAATATGCTGTTATTGTCTGCAGCTTACTCTTAAAATAACAATAATAATCAGTGTGTGCGTGTGTGTGGTTACAAATGTGGCAAAAGTGTTAATAATTAGTGGATTTGGATGAAGACTATATGGGAGTTCATTGTCTTGTAAGTTTTCGGTAAGTAGAAAATTTTTCAAAATAAAAAGTAAATCTGTATTTCCAGTATTTAGGGAAGGAAATGATGGAGGGCGGCTTTTCTTGGCAAATACCATGAGAACTCAACAGGGGAATTTGGTTCATTTATTCAATAAATGTGTACTATATGTCCCCAGTGGACCAGGCCTCAGTGAGGGGCATGGAGATTCTGAAAGGAGCTGAGATTTGTTCCCTGAATAATCCTCAGGCTCTAGCTGGAGCCCCCAACATAGTAGATACTCACCACTGGATTGTTATTGCCGGAGGAACTGGAGAGAAGGAAGGAAAGAAGGTGCTCTTATGCCCAGGAATGGGTTACTCAAAGGGATTGTACTTCAGGGCATCTTGGTAAATGTTTGCTGACCCAATGAGAAAAGAGAAGGAGTTGATGCTGACTGCCCATAGCCAATGGGAGTTATGTTAGACCCAGCATAGAACTTCCTGACTCTCAGCATAATTAAACACTTAGAAAAACAACAAGGAATGCTGGAAAATGTCCACCCCAGCCTCGTTTTAAAAATAGGACCCATCTGTTCTGGAAGGCTTAAAGTGGTGCTGGCCTTGAGGCAGGGGCTTGACTAGGATGACCCCAGGAGGCTCCTCCCAGTGCTAAGATTCTATGATTCTATGACATGGCCAGCAGTCTGGAGTGGCAGTATGAGGGTATTCTCAGTGGAGAGCAAGAGGAGGGCTAAATCATCTGCCTCCTAAAGACAGAGTAAGAATGGGAGGGGTCCCTTACGGCAGATGGGGCCCAGCCAGCCAAGAAGGGAAGGGTGGGGCCCTGTGGGGGTCAGCTCCTATATTTCTGGAGGAAGAGATGTGGTGGTGTTGGACCAGGGAGGGAAGAGTCAAGGGTCTGGACATTCCACACGCTTCAGACCCAAAGGACAAGGGCAGCTGAGGGGCCGTGGGCTGTGAGAGGGGCCGACAGCTGTTTTCTGGGTGGGACAGGCTCAAATACTGCTCTGTTCTCACTAGACAGAAGTGGAAAATTCGTATCAAGCTGGCAGCACTGGGGGAGACAAATCAGAGCCTCCCTTCTGGTGTGGGGGGTATTGGGAAACTTGGGGACAATGAGGACAGAGAGGGGAGGACTACCCTGCCCTCGGCTGGACCTAGGCAGGCCCAGGAACAGGAGGTGAGGTTAAGTGGACTGGACATCTCTTTGGCCTGGTCAAGGCTTCGTCCCTGTGAAGTGTCCACTTTAGGACCAGGAGGAATAGGAGTCTCAGTACCCAGTCCCCTCTCGTGGGGTGGATATGGAGACCCCCTACTGTCAGTGAGAATCAAGGTCAAACATCCTAGAAAGTTCTGATCTCACAAGTCCATCCCCATTAGTTGACTTGCGACAACCCCTGCCCCCACCATTCAGGGTTCCGAAAGTCAGAATCAACTTAGTTATGGGGTTAGCAAACACCCCTCTCCATCTGGTTCTCCCTATTGTACGCCCAAGCAGGCAGGCAAAGCAGGTGTGGTGAGACTTCTTTCTTAGCAGACTGTGAGGAGGACCAAAGTCATCCTGACAACATAACATTGTCTTTCAGGGGTCAGCAGACACACTCAAGATAGTACCTTTCCCCACCACCAACAAGCTGTATGATCTGAGGCAAGTCATGTCATCTCTCTGAGCCTCAGTTTCCCCAAACTACCACCTTGATTTGTTGGGAGAATTACATGTAAGACGCAAGCAGAAAGCAGGCTCAGAGAGAGTTCACTGAGTACTGCATTGCTTCTAAGATGTATTTTTCAGTATCAGGATACATTGTGTAGTTGATGATTAGCTATTTGCTATTACCTTGAAAGGTCTGTCTCAGTGCTTGGAATTTCACCATTAGTGATTCAGTCCTTGGCCTTTGTGGTCTTCTGGAGTCCCTGCTTAAAGGGTGAATGGGAATTTCAGAATGTAGGATAGAGCTAAAGGAAAAGAGAGACTGCCCCATTTTTTCTAGGGAGTGTCCTGGCCTGGGTCATTCTCAGAATCTTGCCTTACTCCCCATTTCTTGCCCTTCTCTTTGTGCTTCCTGAAAAAGAAGGTGTCTGTTTTCCAGTTTGAAAATCCCTGGGCCTAGGAGGAAGATGGGGAGAGAGAAAAGGATGGTGCTGGCTCTCTGGAGGCGGAGGGAACACCTGAAGAGAAATCCTGGAGGGAGGTGGCAGGGAGCCAAGGAAAGCTGACCCAACTGTCTCCTTACCCAGGTAACCAGCCTCCAGGGGAGCAGTTCAGTGCCACGAAGCTTTATCCACCCAGCCTGGACAATGTCTAGACGCCAGGTGAGCCATCCCAACACTTACAGCCGCTCGAACCATCCCAACGTGTCCTTTCCGGCCCGGACATCAGGCTGGTCCCACTGCCCCAATGCGACCAGGGCTAACAACTTTAAACGCCCCCACACTCCAAGTGCCTCGGAGTTTAGCAACTACAGCAGCCCTTCGGAGCAGTCTGACAGCCCCAGCTCCCCCAACTTTCCAGTGAGGAATATCTGCATGGGCCGGCCATACAACTCCAAGTGCGTAGAGTCAAGCCACCTGGCTAACCACCCCAAGTTTGCCAAAAAGCCCACTTGGCATAGCAGCCCCCACTGCTTGCTTTGCACAGATCATCCCTCGGGCCCCTCTGGCCCCACCTTCCTGGACCAACTCATCAAAGGCATCAACTACCTTGACAGATCCACCAATGCCTTCTACAACAACTACCCTAAATCACTGAGCCTACCAAGGCTTGCAGCCAACTACCTAGAACGTGCTGCCAACTCCATCCACCTGGACCACCCAGACCACTCCTTCACCTGCAGTTACTCCAACCCCAGGAACAGCATGGCTGCCTCTGACAACAGCAGCACCTGCATGGTGCCACGCACCAAGGGAGTCAATACTACAGATGAGTCCATCAACATGAGTTGCCCACGCCGGCTTCATAGCCGGAATCTCACTCCCATGCTGCCTCATAGGCAAGGGATAAAGTTGCCCGAGCTCCCTTTATTTGGCAACGGGATCTTTTCTTTAGGTCGTCTGCCCAGGCTCTGGGAAGCAATCCGCTCAGGCTGGAGTGCCCCTGAGCCCATCTCTAAACCCAGTAGCTGGTGGTGACATCAACACCAACTGTGAAGTGGACTCATGTCCATCAGGCTGCAGGTGTGGAAAATAAATTGTCTGTGGCAAAATGTTCCTTCCAAGGTTCTGTTGAGGGGAAATGGCCATGTAGGTTGGAGGTTATAAATTCCAAGACCTACAGGCCTGGGCAGTTAAAAATTAATGGGCGAATTGGTGGTAGTAAGGAGAGGCGGACACTGTGTCTGAGTGGAGAGGGAATACCTGGTCTAAACCCAGCTCTCAAATGGGTTGTCACCTTTTCACAAAAAGCCAGGAATCTGAGTTTTATACGTTAGCAACAGATTCGAAAATATCATGATGCTCTGTGGGCTGAACAGAAGTGCTTGCTAGCTGAATGCGAAGCCCACAAGTCTCAGTTGGGAATCTCTGGGTTTTACCTTGTATGGACCACTGGGGACATTCCTAGTCTCCTTTGGCCTCAGTTTCCTAGTCTCCCTTGGCCTCAGTTTCCCCATGTGAAGAAATAGGCTGGCTGTTTATACCCAACCCCCATCTGTACCCTTCTTCTTCCAGGCTCGTGGTCGATTTTAGCACAGCCACATGTGAGCAGAAAGGTAGCATAATGATAAGGATAGTAAACTGATATAGAGCACTTATATGTGGCAGGCACTGTTCTAAGTGCTTTACACATTTATTCTTTTAAAGGTATGGTTTTGATGACCAAGACCTAAGGTGGATGTAGAGAAAACTTTAGGATGGCTAGTGTGAGATGCATTGGAACAGGCAACTAGGGATAGCAACAGGTGGAAGAATAGCCCTTCCTGGAAAATCTCTGAAAAGAATGGTTTTGTCCAAGCCAGGTGAGGGCTGGAGGGTCAGAATGAGGTGGTCCCACATTTCTTTCCGGGAATGTTTGGGAAAATGTTCCTGGGCCACTGGGGGCTCCAAACCTTCAGACTCAACTGATTTGAGTGCTGAGAAATTGGGCCCCACAAGGGACCCAGGTATCTATCATCCCACTGATGACTCTGGAGACCAGGCTTTCAGCCTAGTTCTGCTACTCTCCTGCCTTGAGAGCTCGGGCACATCATCTCCCCTCCCCAGGCCTGTTTCCTCTTCTCTAACATGAGTCGAGTAGCTTTGATGATCTCTAAGAGCCCTTAGACTCTGATATTTCTGAGTCTCTCCTCCTGGTCCCAAGACAGGCCTGGAGCCTCCTGAGCTGAGAATTGAGAGTGCTCCCCTCCCCCAAGAACTCAGGCCTCCTGAGTCCTGAGTCATCTTCCCGGGCTACCCAGTGGGCCATTTCAGGCCACAGGGCCTATTTCTGTGTGGCTCTGAACCTCAGGCCCAGTCCTTTCTGGCTGGAGCTTTTCTGTCTTGAAAATATGGGAGCCGATAGCAGCTCAGAATGTGGAATGTGGCTGACCTTGAAATAATGCAGAACCTGGAGGTCTACAAGATTCCATGGCTCTTGGAGGAGATGGCTTGCTGTGGCCTAGCAGAGAAGGTGGCAGACCTGAATATCTCTTCCATGAGATTACTGCAGTGGTCCTAGGGTGGGAGGAAGGAAAGAGGTACTGACCCCCCAGCCCACTGAATTCACCTTCATTTCTATTCCATCTCTTGGAGCCCAAAGCTCAGCAGGGCACACACTCCTTTCTCTGTCTCTGGCATCCCTTTGCTCCCCAGGGAGAAGACTTTGGCCTTTGTCTGAGGGGTCCTCAGCCCCCCAGTGACCCATTCCCCCCGTGAACGTTCACAAGAATACAGCTTGTTAGAGTCCATTTGGGGCCAACTTAAGAGGTCTTTCAAAAGTGTCCTGATTCCCAAATCCTCTATTTGGCCACTTAAAGCCATTCCTTCCTTGCTCTAAGTCCATATTTGCATAGGTGTCGTCCCTAACTCTCCCGGAGATGCCTACGTCAAAAATGGTCCAATTTCCTTTAATCAGAGAATAAGACCCTTGCCTAGGACACTGCTTTTGAGGTCTCCAGTATCTAGCCCAGTTCCGGCTCACAATGGGAGCTCAATTATTATATTGATATTGATTACAGGGCCCAACGATATTGATTAGGTGCTCAGTAATGACAACTACTATTAAGAACATTTACAGTATCTTGCATGCAATGGATTTTCAATAAACGATAATAATGATAACAGCCAGCATTTATTATACTCCTCACTATACCCCAGGCATTAAGTGTTTTGTATGTGTTAACTCATTTAATCCTCATGCTAGTCCTTTAAGGAAGGCACTATGATTCCTATTGTACAGATAAGGAAACTGAGGCACAGAGACATCAGGTTTAAATATGATAAAGATAGTTACAGTGTATAGAACATAGCAGCTCTTCAAGAAATGGTTGCCATTGTCATTATAGAGTACTATAGGCACAGTAGGTGCTCAATAATAATAATAATCTTCACAAGTATAACATCCTGGAAGTAGAAGGTGTTCGACAAATGTACACTGTGCATGCCCAAGAAACGATAGATGTCATTTCAGAGCCCAGTACACAGTAGGTATTCAAATGAAGTTTGACCATTGGTTGGGGATTATATTGTTTCCTAAAGGGACAGGATCTCTGTACTTGGCCCAATCGCTACTAGGATAAATACTCACTGCTCACGAATCCCTTCCGCCAGTCACTCAGCCCAAGTCCAGAGAAAATAAGGCTCTTTGAGAAGACCCTCTGCTTTGTGTGGTCAGTCACGCAAAGGCCATAGGAAGTCCCCATATTCACTATTCAAGCCATGCATCTGCAGGGTCCATGCAAACAGGACGCAGTGTGCTGGCTGCAGAGCAAGCCCACGGCCTGCCGTGCTGTTCATCTTGTGAAAAGTGGCCTAGGTATCTTCAAAGCTGGGAGTGGCCGGGAAAGTCCTTCACGCCTACAGAAGTATGTTAACGTTTATTGAGCGCCCACACTGTGTTCCAGATATGCTGTCAAGGCCTGAAACATAGGTTCTCAGCCCTCTGCTCCCTGTGAGCCTAAGTTTTAGTATCCCATTTTGCGGAGGGAGAAACTGAGGCTCAGAGAAAGTGATAGACCCAAGCTCCTGCAGCTGGTAAGTAGCAGAGCTGGGATTTGACCCTCAGCCAATGCCCTTTGACCCTCAGCCAATGCCCTTTCTACCTAAAGTGTAAATCTTGGCCCTCAGAATATACAATAAATTAGACAAAGCAAAGACAGTATTGAATCCTGGGGAGTTGGGCTGCCCCCCAACACCGGTCTTCTAAACAGGAGAGTGTTAACCCGAACAGGCCCTTTATAGGAAATAGCAAACGAAGGGAGAAAATTTCTCAAAGATCACCTGTGGTGTCAGTTACCCAATCCACCGGTCCCTGCATCATTTGGAAACATTGGATATAGGTGTATGATATGAGAATTATTTTTGTATACTAAAAAAAAATGTGATGTGGCCCTTTACAAACATAATTCGATATCATTATTCGATGATCATAAAAAATAAATGTGGTTTTTCATATGGTTAAGGTGTGAGCTTGACAGACACGCTCATCTTATTCTTGACCCTAACTCTACCCCTAACCTTTCCTTATCCTGAACCTAACCCTCTAAGCCTGAGCCCACGCCGCCCCTCACCCCATTCCTGAGTCTCACTTTAGCCCATACTGTTTTTTCTGTCGACACATGGCTCTATATAAGAAACACAAAACTAGGAAGGGGGAGCACTTTCCCCCCAATTACATCTACACTACCCTCTTCTAAGTTGAAATCTCAGGAAACAGAAAGAGCCTCAGACATGTGCTGTGCCTGAGCTGGTACCACCATTTTTGGCAAACTCTCTTCACAGCCTCCTGGACCCCTCCCAAAAGGGCAGGAATTTTTCGCGAACAATTGAACAAAGCCGGGAACTCGGAGGGAGAAGGCACAGGACATTCCAAAAGGATTTCTCTCAAGCTCCAAAAGACAACATGTGGGAACACAGCAGAAGGTTCATAGCCTAGCAAAGAAAAGCATGAAAGGGATGGAAAATCTGCCCAGTAGGAAGGGCAGTGCAGGCTAGAGGAAGGAACAAGGGGCCGGGGGTCAGGAGGCTTGGGTGGGAGGCCTGCCTCTGCCACTTGTGACCCTACTGAGGCCACTCCACCTCTCTGGCCTCAGATCTGTGGTCCTTAAAAAACAAGGTTGCTCCAAAAGTAAACACATGGATGCATGAATATCTGATCATAGCAATGCTTTATTAATCACAATGACCTGGAAATAGCCCAAATATCCAACAATAAGATAGAGTTAAAGAACAATAGTGTGTTGATAAGACCAATACCAAATAATTATTAGAAATATGGGCAAAGTCAATATGAGTGCTATTCAAAGTAGCTGGCCCGCAAATTACTAACGGTTACCATCTGTGATAAAAAGCTTCTACCAAAATGTAAAGCTCTGTTGGTTCCAAAACGGATCAAGTTTTGCAGGAAAAAAAAAGTGTCAGCTAAGCTAAACAGAGTGCTTACTGATACAGTTAGTTTCCACTCTGAGCAAGCTTCTTATCTCATCTCAGACTGGTAATAAACAGTTTGGGGATTGGCACTGATCCGCAGAGCCATTTTTAAGTAGCTCTGGTCCTTACTGACATGTAGAACTATATTTATAAAAAGAATGTTAAGTGAGAAACACAAGACATGAAATCATATGCATAAACCAATCATATAAGGTAAAATGCACGTGAGTACAGTGACAAAGGAACAGAAATGGACACTTACGGAGCTCCAACTACAGATCCTGCACAGAAGTCTCCTATAGCTGAAGCAGGGGTGTGGGCAGGAATGTGAGGGGGTACATGAACACCATAAGAATTCCAATCTGGCTAGAGGGGAGCAATGGGGATTGGGGAGCATGAGTAACAAATTCAAATTATAGAAACCATTTCCGGTCAGCTCAGGAGCTAGATTCTGGGGCAGTATTTGCAAAGTGTGTTAGGAGAACACCAATCTTGTGAGATGTTAAAAGGTTTTTCCGTATCTCAAATATGTTGAGGGATGTTGGGTTAAACAGAGCTAGCTGCACAGGTGACTGTAACTGGGGGTCTACTCAGAAACTCTCCTGTGTAGGTGTCTCTTGAGATGGCCAAAGTGTGGGAAAGAGTGCAAAATTCCTAACTTTGACCAGGGAACCCCCTTTTCAAGGAACATCTCAGAGGGTGGATGATCCATGAGGCAGTGTGAGAACCCTGCCCTGGGCCTGGGACCAAGGCAAGAGCTCAGCAAAAAAGCGATTGATAATAATGAGTGGGGAAGGGATATCAAGAGGAGGCAGAGGACCAAATCCAAAGCCATTTTCAGAAAAGTCACACTTCTGCCTGGGCAGAGTCGAGAACAACCCAGGGGAAGGCAGAATTAGAAATGGTTGAGAACGTAGGTTCCAGAGTCAGACAGACATAGACGTGAATCCTGGCTCTACCATGTGTTGACTGACTATGTGATCTTGGAGGACCACTTCATTCCCGTCTCACTCTCCTTGCCTGGAAAAGGGTAGTAATCAAATACACTCGCTTGTCTACAATCCCAGGATCGTAGTGATCAAATGAGATCCAATGTTGATTGAATGGTGAGGGGAGTTTATCTTTGCTCCAAGGACAAACCAGAAAGAAGACATTAATGCTTTATGACAGGCCTGAATCAACTTGTTCTTTCATTCAAGTGAAATTATTCAAGTGCCAACTCCATGCCTGGCACTGTGTTCTTCACGGTGTAATTGGGAACAAGACGGAAACCAGATAGCCATGCTCCCTGCCTTCATTATGCCTCATAATATTAAATGATCTTCCAAATTATTTCAATTATCGAAAATGGTAAGAGAAAGAAGCATGAGAGATGCGGGTTATGGGAAAGTATAGCAGGGGACATGACCTAGCCTGGGAGGTCAGGGAAGACTTCTGTGTGACATGATGTTTGAGCTGAATCCTAAGGAGAATAGGGTAAATCAGGGTGAGTGTGGGGTGAAAAAAGCACTCAAGCACGCTGGGGGAAGGATGTGGCTGGAGAAATAGGCAGGACTATATCTTGCCAGGCCCTGTGGAGTCCTCTCCCTCTCCAAAGGAACTTTTACTGACTGTTTAGAACTGCATCCTCCCTCTTCCTCCTCCTCCTCCTCTCCACATCATTATCTTTTCTTTCCTCCATCTCTACTCCCTCTTAATATCCATTTCCTGTTCCACATTCTCACCCAAGGACAGATCCTTACCCCTCCAGTATCTGTTTTCCGATATAGGAGCCCTTGTGCAAAATGGGTGTTCACTTTCGTTATTGAATCAACACCTAGCCCATGCAGTGCCTTTGCTCTATTAGCAAAAGGTACCCACTCTCTAATACCCCAGGTAGATATAGACCTACAATAGGGCCCACACGGCTGCATATTCTTGTTCAGAGAACAACGTGCCCAACCATCCACTGCAGCCCTGAATACACAAATGAATAAATTAATGAAGAAATGTGAAAATGAATGAGAAACTCTGAGGCAGAGAAAAGATTTGGATCAGAGTGGAAGCCAGGAGAAGTTGAGTCCTGTCCATTTTGGAGCAGCAGACAGGTGACCCACAAACTACTGGTTCCAGAAGGCCCCCAACTTGTTTCTCAGAAGTCAGAGTGTTTGGCTACTCTTGCCTATTCAAACTCTTGTAGTGTCTCCTTATCTAAGGAACCTTGTGAGAGACTTGAGTTGTTTCTTTCTCAAAGAGTATGATGAGCACCCTGAGCTAAGATTATAGACAATGATAGGTGCCTCCCAGGCTCAGTAAAGCCCAGAAGACCCTGCCTCTGCTCCTCTAAGCTATATGAGGAGATAGCCAGGCCCTAGACAAAGCAACCTGAGAACATTACTAAAGATACCAAGGACTGCAAAATAAAACAGAGCTGGCCAAATCCCTCAGTGGGGAGAGGATGCAGAATAAATAGTGGATGACCAGTTCTCAGGGTGAGTGGGGTTGCTCTGGAACACATTCTATACATTTCCTGCCCTCCACGTCAGCCCAACTACTTCCAGTCTCCAGTCAGCTTTGCCATCTCTTTCCTCAACCTCTTTTTGGAAGCAAGACTTATAGATTGGGTTTGGTCTTGACCAAATATCTACAAAGGATTACTTGTTCCCTTTTTCCCTTTGCTCATGAGCAAATCATCCAAGAAGCCAAAGTTCTGGGACTTAAAGGGCCTGAGGTAGGGAACAGAGACTGAGGCAGCTCACAAAATGTGATTTGTCACGGATGCTGACCCTCCACGGACAGGCAAGGCCTTGGAAAAATCTTGCCACCACAGCTGGCCACCTGCCAACTCTGAAGTCAGCGGAGTTTTGTAGCCTTCCTCATCAGACAGCGAGTTCTCAAGAGCAAGGCCGTACTCCCCCATTAGACTAGAGAACCTTGGAGTGGGGGTTGCATCTGGCCTTCAGACTTGGACAACACATTGGGTGCAGAGACTGCTCCTCTGTCAGATTGGATCCCCCTGAGCAGCAGTCACCAATCTTTTTGGCACCAGAGACCTGTGCTCCTATGAGAATCTAATGCCTGATGATCTGAGGTGGAGCTGAGGTGGTGATGCTAGGGCTCAGAGAGGCTGCAAATGCAGATGAAGCTTTGCTCACTGGCCCACTGCTCGCCTCCTGCTGTGCGGCCCAGTTCCTAACAGGCCATGGACCTGTTCTGGTCCGCGGCCCGGGGGTTGGGGACCCCTCCCCCTAAGGACAGAGTTGTGTCTCCCTCTTCAGATTGGGAGCTAACACAGAAACAGTAATAAGGGAAATAGCCACCACTTATTTAGTGATTATTCTGTGCCTAAAATTGTTCTTTTAAAAATATGTATTAGTTCATTTTAATCCTCATTACAACACTATAAGGGAGGTCTTAACATTATTTTCCTTTTCTAGATGGTAAGACTGAGACACATCGAGAGGTCAAATAGTTTTTTCACTATTACACAGTGCAGTGATGGAGGCATGATTCTCCATCAGACTGAAAACAACATGAGGACAGAAACGATATCCTCCCCCTTTCCTCCATCAGATTAGGGGTTCACTGAGGGCCAAATCTGGCACTTCTTCTCTGTCCATCCCTATCTCCCTGTCTGGAGTAGAAACAGACCTTATTCAATGCTGTACCTGGCATCTGGGTTGGGGTCAGTGAGCTGACTGAACCACTGTGGATGTAGTTTCCGCCCCTTAGAGTTCTGAGCTGGTCAACAGAAATATGTCCCAGAGGGTGGAGAACCCCATCTTTTGGAGATAGACATCTCTATGGGATGGGAGTCAAAATGCCAGCATTTTCTCTATCTCCCAGGTGCCAGGACAGGAGGCCCCAGAATGCGAGGGAGACCGCAGGCCGCTATCACAGGGAACACACCTTCCGGAGCCAGGCCTGGTGCCACCCAACTAGCTAGGCATTTCCTTCTGTCCACAGCTCACCTCACTCCTGGCTGCAAACCCAGCCATGAGTCTCTGGAACCTAGCAACTCTCAAGGAAACAATGGAAACTTCAGTTTTTATTCTCCTCCCTCTATCATTACTCAAAAGGTTTTCCTCTAAGACACACACACGTTTTCTCTCCACCCATCTGCCCTGGAAATTTTCAGCAGAAAGGAGCCCTAAGTGTAGGCGGTAGGGAGGCCCTGTGGTGTGGCCATGTGCTGTCTGCGGGTGTGTGTCAGACATGGATCATCCAGGACTGTGATTTACCATCCAAGCTTCTGTGATTGGGGCTTTGGCAGGGTCTATGTGTGTCTGGGCCTGGGTAGGTGAGTCGGTGTGTCTCTGGCACTGGGGCTGTGATTTATGTGAATCAAAGTTGGTCTTTGAGTGATTCATGTAGAACATGGTATGTATTGGGAGCAATTCAGATCAGTATTGAATGCCCACTGTAAGCCACTGTGGTTAGTGTGTGAGAAAATGTAAAAAATACAGGCTGATATACACATGAGAAAATTGTTGGCCTGTGTGTGAATTGTGAGCACCTGTGAGGAATTCGTGTGTGAAAATATGTCCTTATGCTTCGTGTCTTGAGATTTATATATGTGACTATGTAAACATGTGAATATGAATGTGAGCAGCTGAGTGTGTATCTAAGTTGTTCTCTGTGTCACCTGCAGAGGTGAAAATTTTGAAGAGATAAAATGTTCTTTTGAGTCTGTAAAGACTATTAGTGTATGAAAGTTGAGTGTAAGAGTGGGAAAGTGTTCTGAGTGTTCACAAGTAGTGGATGAGGATGTTAGTGCGTGAAAGTTTTGAGTGTGAAAATGTCCCGTGAGCCAAAGTTGGCGTGAGTGTGTGTGCATGTGCTCAAGTGTGCCTGCTCAGGTGCATGTGTGAGCGGATGGAATTCTGGGTCCTCGAGAGTTGCCCGTGGGAGGAGTCACGTTTGTGGAGCGTGACAGGGTGTGAAGCGAGAGTCAGCGGTCACCTGTGGGAGCAGTGTGCACGTGGAGGTAGGGCGAGTCCCAGCACGCAGGGCCCCGGCCCGCGCGTCCCATCCCAGACTCCAGGCCGGGTTTGGCGGGGAGCCGGGCTGGGTCGCTGCCCGGGCGGAGGGGGCTGGGGGCCCAGACAAAGGCCCAGTTGGCTGCGAGGCCCGCTCCGGCAAGCGGCGCCCGCGGTCTGGAGGCGGGGCCTGGAGCCCCGGGCCGGGCGGGCCGGGGGCGGGGCCTGGCACCAGGGGCGGGGCGGGGCGGGGCGGGTGGTGGGAGGGGGAGGGGGAGGGGAGGTGGGGGCGGTGGGAGCTGGCCTCGCTGTCCCGACTCCGCAGGCTGGCGAGCGGGCGGTTGCGGGCGGGCGCCGAGCAAGTGAGCGAAGCGGGCCGGGCCATGGAGCGGCTGGCGGCGGGCGCGCTGCTGCTGGCTCTGCTGCTGCACGGGCGGCTGCTCGCTGTGAGTGTGCGGAGCGGAGGGGCGGGGGGCGCCCCGGGCCACGTTCTCCGCGCCCGCCAACTTGGCTGGGGCGCCGAGGCTGCGCGATTGGGACTCTGGTTTGGGACGGCGGCTCTCGCCAGGGACCCCCGGCCGGCACGGGCCGGCACCACCCTCCGCGGTGGGGCTGTTTGGAGGGGTGCCCAGGGAACCCTGCATGGACCCGGGGGCGGGGCCGGCCCTCGTGGGAGCCCGTGGGTCGCCCGGCCACGTTGCCGAGTCTCAGAGTCGCGCTAGGCATGACTCGGCCTGCCATTCCTGGGGACCAGGCAGAGAAACTTCGAGCTGGGTGAGGACTTGGCAGGGCGAGGGAGAGCACCTCTTTCTGTGCCAACTTGGGAAAGGGACACATAGTGGTGATGGAGACCCTATCAGTCCTCACTGGAACTTCACCACGCCATCTGTCCCCTTGGGGATCTAGTAACCAGGCAGGCACAAGAGCCGTTCAGAACACAACTGAGGCTTGCGTGGAACACCCCTAGACCCTGGAGTTCGACATCCCAGAACTTGAATTAAAATCCCTGCTCTTCACTGAGTAGCTGTGTGACCTGGGGCAAACTAGTTAAACTCTCTGAGACCAGCCTACATACCTAAAGAAAAGTCAAAATGCATTGCCCAAGGGTGGTTGGTAGGACTGGATGGAATGCACAGGAAAGTAAGTGCCTGGTGCTGGGCCTGCTATGTGGTGGACACGGTTGGATCTGCTTCCCCAGCTTTCCTCTTGCCAGGTCTTCGAGGTGCAGGGGAGGCTGGCACCTACACCCCACTGCCCTGCTCTGAGCTGGGATGGGCCCTCGCAGAGGAAAAGAAAATAGCTGGCCAGGAGAGGCTCTGAGGACCTGAGTGAACTCCAGGAGGGTGGGGCTGGGTCAGTGGGCAGGGAGCTGGTGGCAGATGTGGGTGGGGGCACATCTGGGGAGGCTGGCCTGTGTGGGGAACCACAGAACCACCCCCACCCTCTTTGAGGTGGTCCGAGGCTGTCCCTGTCCATGCCTCCCTATTCTCAGAGCCAAGAGAGGGACTTTTCTAAGCTGGCCAGTATTTACCCAGTGACTGGACTCCCTGTCTTTGCCTTGTGGGCTCCCTCTTACCTCTGCCCTCCTGAGTCACTCATTTACCCCCACCCTAGATCTGACCCCTCACCTCTCTTGCCCCACCCACCTCTCCTACCCACCTCCTCACATGGGCAGCTTCCTTAATCCTCTGTCTCAGCCTCTCACCCCAACGCATCCAGCAGGGCCTACCCAGTTGCTCTTCAGTCTTGATTTGAACTTGTAGCTCCCAACACTGATCTTCACTTTTCCAAAAAGTAGGCACCAACAGCGTATGCACTGTCTTCCTTTTCTGACCCTCCTCTAGCTCTGCCCCATGACGAGGGGCTCCTGGATGCCTGGGTTCCACTGTGGTAGGAGTGGGGAGTGGGTGGAGCGGATTGCAGCCAGTCATCTCATTCACTTCTTCATTCAACGCATCTCTTTGAGCAGCATTCCACGACAGTCATCCAGAGTTCAGGGTTCATTCATTCTTATTGGGCAGGTATTTGTGCACCTGACACGGTGCTAAGGGCTGAGGTTTATGGCTGAGCAAGATCAGGTCCTGTCTGTGCTTTCCCAGAACTGAGATCAGTAAATATGCAGCTCTGATCCTGTAAGATTTTAGAGTTTCCTCAGCAAACACATTGAGGTCTTCACTGTCCCATCCCAGGCTGATGGTGGCTTCTGGAGCTCACACACCCAAGTATGAATCTCAGCTCTGCCATTTTGGAGCAGTTTTCTCTCTCTGAGTCTCAGTTTTCAAATCTGTAAAATGGAGATAAGAAGTTAGTTATAAGTTTTGAATGACATCGGGTTTCTAGCCAGTGCTCCAGCAAGCTTTGGACTCCTCCTTGCCCGCTGCCTTTTCTCTTTTGCCTTTCGGTTCACATCCATAAGCCAGTACAATACAAGAAGAGGGTAAGATGGTCCTTCGGGAGCTCAAGACCTCATTGAGGGCTGGAGAGAGAAGAAATAGTGGTCTGTGATTAAGCGTGGGAGTAATTTCAGTTTAGAGGGGGTGGTGAAGCTTGTAGGGGGAGGGGGCCGGGACTGAGTGACTCAGGGCATTCCTTGGCTTGCTGACCCCATTTCTTCCTGCTGGGGCCTTAGCTCTTCCTTTCTCGGGGCCAGCCCTGCCAGGAGATAGGAGTCTTGAGGCCACAGTGATTACAGTGTTCCCAGAGCTGAGGGAAGTCACTGAGATACCTGTTCCCTGCCTCAGCTGGGTTTCCTCACTAGGGAGGCTGTGGGCTGAGAGGAAATGGAGGAGCCTCCCTTTCCCTCAGGGGCAGCGTTACCTCAGCCTTCCCCTTGATATAACTGGACGCCCTGCCCATCCCCTACTGACCCCCTTGCTCCAGACCTGCTACTGGGAGAGGATTGTGAGTGTGCCCTCGGGATTTCCAGCAGCAGATTTGTCCATAGAGGGAGGTGGAGGCTGGAAGGAGCAGAGATGGACCCCTTCCCCCCATGCCCTAAGCGAGCTCCCTATGCGAGCTCCCTATGCATAGGGAATCACAGCCCCTACTAGGCTTGGCCTGGGCCTGTTCTCAGGCTGAGCACAGGCAAGTCGGGATCTGTGAGTCTGAGGCCCTGCCTGGGAGATGAGTGGAAGGAAAGTGGCAGAAGGTGAACGGGTTCAGGGCTTGGAGTGGTGAGGAGGGAGGTCTTGGGGTGCCAGGCCAGATGATGACAAAACAATATGGATAGTTCACATTTATCAAGTGCCCGCCAAGTTTATCAACAGATCCCCACATGTTCCCCTGCTCAGAACTCTGCACTCCTTGTGTCCCCAGGCAGACCGGAGCCCCTGACAGTACAGGCCACAAGGCCCTATGAGATCTGGCGTCCCCCACTCCCTCGAATCTCTCCTCCTTCCCACTTCCCCCTCACTCCTTCGGTCCAGCTACACCAGCCTTTGTTTCTTGAATGTGCCAAATACACTGCCACCTTAGGGCCTTTGCATCTGCTGTTCCTTCTGCCTAGAAAGCTTGTCCTGCAGATATCCGTGTGACCTTCTGCCTCTCTTCCTTCAGGTCCCCAACTATCCTACCCAACATTCACCATCCCCTTACACTGCTTTATTTTGGGGTCACCATCTGACATCTATTTGTATACTTGTTTCTCTCTTTTCTCCCACAATTTAAGTTCCACAAGAGTAGGACCTTCCATGTTTCTGTTCACGGCTGCTGTATCTTTAGCACCTGCAGGTAGTAAGTGCTCAGTTAATATAGCTGTCGAATGTATATAGCTACTCGTGTAGTCCCCGTTCTCTAGGCAGAGGAAATTGAGGCACAGAGAGATTTACTTGCCCAGGGACTCACGCGTATACTCAGTGGTACCACGAGCCAGGCTTTTGAGGCTCTCCTCACTGCTTTCCTGCTTTCCCACTTGCTAGTAGCAGCAGGCGTACATGTTGATAAAACGTGTCACTCAGGTTGATAAAAGTGAGAACTCAGGCCCTAAGTAGGGCAGGGGCTGCCTCAGGCAAGAGTAGCAGGGTCTGGCTTTGGGATAAGAGGTACAGAGGATGGGGTGCCTCAGGATCCAGAGAGCCTCCTAGGGACACCTGCCTAGGTGGGAGCCTGGAATGACTAAACTAGGACGGTCATTTGTGGGATTACCTGTCCATTTGTAGGTTTATTAATTAATGAATTTCCTCACTAAATGTTCCCTGACACCCCAAAGACAGTTGAATTAATCTAGGGGTCTTAAGGGCCGAGTAGGCCAGGCTAGGCCTTCCCCTCTCGTGGGACGTGAGGGGAGGATCGGCATGGAGCCCTCACTAGGTTCCCCTGGCTGTTCCCTGGGGGCTCAAGGTTTAGGGTGAATCTGCAGAGGCTTCAGGGCTGCCTGGTCTGCGGGTGAGAGTCTCAGAAGGGAAGGGTGGGAGAGGCTGCCCAAGATGTGGAAAGATCTGGAATGATGATTCAGAGGCCACTCCGAGGCCAGATGTTTGGGTTCTGGACCCTCAGACCATTTGGGGCATGTGGAAAAGGCTGTCAGCCCTGGCCAGTTGCTCCCCTCCCCAGCCCATCCCAGCTGTGAGGATCGGGCTGAGGGAGGACGAGGCAAACATATCCCCATCCCCCCAGCAGCTTCCCAAAGACCTGGTGAGCCCATCGTACCCTCCTCCAGGGCCCACCCTGGACTTTCCCCGATCTCATTTCTGCCAGGATGGGGGAGGTTGGGCTAAGGGTCCTGGCCCTGCTGGAATATTGCCCCAACCCAGGCCTTGGCCTCTTTGGCCCCGCTGCCCCCTCCTTCTCCCAGGGCCTGGCTAGGGCCTACTGGCTACTCCAGCGCCCAGAGCTGCCTGACTGAAACCCAGAAGAATGTGTGGAACTCGCTTCGCGGGGAGCCGCCAACCTCACTGCCCAGCCTAGTGGCGTCGTCCATGTCAATAGCGGCCTTGAGAGGGGAGTGGCTCGTGGCTGCTGGGGGCGGTTGGGCCAGGGGCACCATCATGAAAGCCCTGGGAACAAGGAGGCTCTTTGAGGCCAGGGAATGTGGGGACTTCAAGTCTCAGCCACCCCCGGAACCCACCCTTCCTCCTTTTCCTGATGCCCACCCGTGCCAAGGTTGCAGGGACCTCAGAGCATCTCCAGGGGCATTTGTGGCATCCCTGAGATGTCCTTAAGACCAGCCCCCAGCTACCTACTAGAGCCCTATCCCTGAGGCACCAGGAGGGTGCCCTGTTTCTCTGTTGCTCTGGATTTTAGGGGGGGCAGCTGGAGCATAAAGGTTTATAGTTTGCATTGAATGACTGAATGGACCCATGATGTATGTGACTAAATGTTCTGTAAACTGACGTCCTCTATAGGTGTGTGTTAGACTTAAAATTTACTAGATATTTATTGAGCACCTTCTAACTATCTGACCTTGTTCTAAATGCTGAGGTTATGGCAAAGAACAACAAAAAAAGTCAAATTCCCTCCCTTCATGTAACTTGCATTTTAGCTCGTGCAGGAAAACAGACAGTAAATATAATATGTCAGTGAGTGTTAAGTGCCAGAAAAAATAAAACAGAGGAGAGGCTAGAGAGTGAAGAGGTGGGGTGGTCAGGAAAAGCCTCTGATACATTGACATTCGAATAGAAGGCATCTGAAGCAAGTGAGGATGTGAGCCCTGCAGATATTTAGGGAAAGGGCCCTCCAAGGCCCAGAGGTGTGCTTGGCGTATTTGCAGAAAGCAAGGGGGTCCACGTGGCCAGAGCAGCATGAGTGAGGGGGAGCGTAGTCGCTGGGGTCAGAGGGTTGGCAAGGGAAGATCAGCAGAGCCTTGGCTGAGGGAAGAACTTTGTATTTGCTTCTGAGTGAGGGAGTTCACTTGAGTTGCTCTGTAAAGAGAATGTGGAGGGTCAAGAGCAATAGCGGGAAGGCTGTGACTCAGGCTGCAGACAATGGGAGTTCGAACCAGGGCAATGGAGGTGGGAAGAAAGAGTTGAATCCTGAATGTATTTTGAAGGTAGGACCAGAAAGAGAGGGATTGGGTGTGGGCGGGACAGAAAGAGAGGAGTTAGGGATGTCTCCACAATCTTGGGTTTAAGCGTCCAGAAGGATGGAGCTGCCACTAACCAAAATGGAGAAACTTCAGGAGGTGCAGGCTTGGGAGAAAGATGGAAAATGACAGGTGATGGAGGGGACTCACAGCTAGGGCAGTCAGCTCCCTCCCTGCCTCCCACCTTCAGCGAGGGGGTCTTGCTGAGTGTACACTTAAGGAGCTGCAGACACTAATCCCTTAGAGCCCCACAGCCTGAGCTCATGGTTTATAGATCTTTGTGTTTAATTAGAATTTATTGTCTTCCACCCATCTAGAATGGAAACTCCATGAGGGCGGGGACTCTGGTTTTTTTTATTGCAGTTTGCCCAGTGCTAGGTGATAGTAGGTGAACATTTATTGAGTGAATAAATTAATGACCTTGAGGAAGCCAGCAGGCCAAAAAGGCGCGGGCTCCTTGCCGAGGATTGGGAAGGGGCTGCTTCTGGCCCCTGGAGAGCCTGGGAGAGCTGTCCTTCCAAGCCACTGCTATCTGCTGAGACCTGGAACACGTGGAACAAGCTGGCTTGCCCACCCTGCCATCTTCTAGTTGTCTGTGCCCTCACTGGACTGTGAGCCTCTTTCCCTGGGCACTGTGGTTGAGGGAAAGATGTGGGCTCAGAGGGCCCTGACTTGAAGTCTTGGCTCGGCCCCAGCTGGCTGTGTGACTGACCTTGGGCAATTTGCTTCCTCTCTCCGAGACTCAGGTCAGAAATAGGGATCGCGATGCCTGTTTCCCAGGCAGATATGAGAGCAGGTGGCTGTACCTCTCTTGGTGTCTGGAATGTGATAGGTGTTTGACAATTGGTAGCTACTCTATTAGTCTTGTTCCTGCATAGGGCAAGGATGGAGTGGTATTTGACTCAGGGTTCCCATTGCTCAGCATGGCACACCTTCTGATCAAAACTGCTGCCAGCCATCAACCCAGGCCCTGCTCTGGGCTTATTGAATGAATGATGGAGGAAAGAGATCATTCCTGCTCCCTCTGCTTCTCTTCCGCAGTCCGAGAGCCCCGGATGTGACTGCATCTGATCTGTCACTGCCTCCTTCCCCCACTGAGGCCACAGCTGCAGGACAGAGTCCACCCTTCCACCCTGATTGCTCCTTCCTGGAGGGGGAGAGGGAGGGAGTACACCCAGGGTGTGGCCTGGGAAAGTCTGTGGATGGATCCGTAGTCCCCTTCCCAGATGTGTGCAGTTGGTAGGTTCTGAGCAACAGGAGGTATGGCCAAGTGGCTCCCATGGGTGCAGAAAGGATGTTCATCTTGAGGGGAGCGGTGGAGGGAGGCTTCCTGGGACCTCCTCCCAGCCCCATCCTCCGTCAGGCCCACACTGGAGGAGGCAGGACATAGTACAGGGAGCCCTGGGAAAACCTGTAGCAGGTCTTCATTGCCAGGGTTGGCGAGGTCACACAGCTCTAAATCTGGCCCCCGTGGGCTCTCAGAGAAACAGCGCAAGTAAAGAGAAAGAGACACACAAGTGCGTGGTGACCTCTCTTCCCCCATGCTAGGCCTTGGGCTTGAGTTGCTAGATGGGTCAAGTCCAGGTGTTTCATTTTTTAACATTTGGCATCTTTTCCCACCTTTTCCCCAGTGCCAGTTTGTGGAGAATGGGGAGGCAGCCTGGGGCTGAGCAGAGGAAGGACTTCAGAGGTGGCCTTGGGTGACCCCACAGATGCTTCTTCTGGGATGGGGCTGGGAATTCCCAGCTGCCTCTGGCCCCTTCCCAGCCCACCTCCTGCTCCCTGCTCCCACTTCTTCCTTTCCCGCGTCTCCATACTCACCCCCAGGAGTCAGCTCTGCTCTCCCCTCCACCTCTTGGTCCTGGTCTCCCCTCCTCACCCCAGTTGACTCATCCGTCTCTTTGTTTGGCATTTCCAGTTTTCAAATAGTTGAGAACTGGGATCATGCCTCTTCTTGGATCTCTCACTGGGCTGGACAGATTGAAATTCTGGCCTCAAATCCTAGCCCCAGCTCCTCTCCCTCTCCTGCGGTGTCTGCCTTCCCCGTGACCCTCAAGCGAGAGAAATAGAGACCTAGGAGTTTCCTGAGGGACAAACCAGGGCCTTCTGAGCTCTGGGATTTCCAGGGTCTCCTCCCCAGTCACCTCTGTCACCCGGATCATCAGCCAGTTCTCAGTGAACATCCATGCCGTCTCTTGATTAAAACTGCCACCCTCTGGAGCCAAGCCTTGCATGGGCCTCTCTCTGGGCATTATCGCAATCTTTTGAGGTTAGCATTATAATCTCCATTTTGCAGAGGGTGAAACTGAGGTACAGAGAGGGGGAATGGCTGGCCCAAGTCACCCATCTAGTATGTGGCATAGCTGGGAGTAGAGCTCAGGTTGTCTGACTCCAACGTTGTCATCCCTTCCCAAGTGGGTCCAGCCTCTTGGGTGCAAAGAGAAGTCTGTCTGGGAGAACAGGCATAGTCAGGACTGCTGCCTGTAGGAGTTGGACTGGGCCGGCTTTGGCAAAGGCTAGAGTAAGCTTCATATCGGCCATGTGGGCTTATCCAGCTCCTACTTCTCAGGCTTGGGTGCCTCTTGCCCTTGGGCCTCCATCTCAGCTTAGTGATAGCATTCCCTGGGGAGGTGAATTTGTCTTTCCCTGGCATAGAGACCCTTGAGAACCTGTATCTTTCAGGTCCCAGGCTCCCTGTGGGGCCTGTAGGTTTTGCTGGGAGTTAAGTGAATTTTTGCTGCGTGGAGCCTGCCCTGGACCCACTTCCATACTGGGGGCTTGGCCGAAATAGAAGGCACAGAAGCACATGGCCCAACTGGGGGGCAGAATCTACAT